>NW_010513892.1:81594-87279 GCF_000687285.1 Phaethon lepturus
CTGAATTTCTGCAATATGGCTGTGCATTAAGGCAAGTTATTCACCGTTTTCAGGGAGTCAGCTTCATTGTTGCTACTTGCTTGCTCTCTCAAGCAGCTTTCTACAGCCTAATTATCTGTTAGAAGAGCACTTACATTAATATACCTTATTACCCAGCCTATGCTGAAATAAGCATTATCAAGTTAAGCACTTGTACCAGCCTTAATGCATCAGCACTAGGGAAGTAATCTTGCTTTGTAATAGCATAATTTTATGTGCAGACAAGAATTAAGCATGAGTGTTTTACAGTACTCCTGAAATCTGATTAAGCTAAATGTAATGTGACGTTCGCTGTTGAGTGAACTCAAATCAAATCTGTAAACACCCCCCCCTTAATTCTCCACCTTGCTTCTGTAACTCAAACTGTTTTCCACTTCTGTCCTAGAGTCAGCAGATCATCTGCCTGAGGACACTTACATTATAAAGCTCCTGTTATTAACGGCACCTGCTGGTTGTGTTGCAAAAGCAATTGCACTTGAGCTCTGACTCTAACAAGAGAATTAGAAGGGACTGCCCTCTGACCTGCATCTCTGCTCTCCAGGACCCAGTGTAAGCCCTGCTTCTCCTAGAGCGCCGCTTCTTCCTGTGTGTGCTTGGGCTTCAGCTGTCTTGTGGGGGGGGTGGTATGTGGGCCTAGATGTACGCGGGTTGGTCGCTTGCCCACGTGGCCAAGCAAAATGTTTGTTTGCTGCTTCTGGCCTGTCCTGGCTTACGTTGCTGAACCACTGCACTTCATGATTTCGGCACGTGAGAATGCACGTGCTTCAGTTTCTGCTGCATTTTCTCTTTCTGGTCACAGTGCAGCAACACTGGGGGTGAACAACCATTACAAAGTTTGCTGGTGGAGCAGTGTGCAGTGCTGTCTAGCAGATGGTGCTACACTGCTTTTACTTTTTGCTTCTAACAGCCCAGAGTTTAAAGTCTATTAAGAATAAATCCAGTTTTCTATTTTAGCTATAAAGAAAGAAGAGACCCATGTAAAGCAAAACAAATGGGGAAACATCTGTTACCTTTCAACTCAGACATAAAGATAGCCCTCGCCTCCACCCTCATTTCAGAAAGATCTCTATCCTGGACCATATTCTAAACACCTTAAAAGTTGCTACTCCAACCTACAAATCTTGTAATCAGGCATCTCTGATGATCATTCACCCTTGTATTGTTTTGCCCTACTACTGTCAGTTACTGACAATTTGCCTGGTTACTGGAGATTAGGATTCATAGTTGCTGCCCAAGAATCCTGCCTATGCATGAAGCAACAGGGGCAGAGCAGTCGGTACCTCTCACTGTCTCCACATAGCAGCGCCTTAAATGGATGATACTGCTGCACTGCCATCATGCCAAGACAGATTATAAACCTCACTAAAGACTCATTCAAACAGGACTGACTTTTTTTTTTCCCTAGGATTAAAAAGAACAGGAAGCAGAAATGGTTAAATTAGCCACAAACACAAGGTCAAGCAGCAATTCTGGAGTCAGACCAGCATCAGAGAGCTGGAGCCATCTGCACTGCTAGCTTACAGCACACTGAGAAGGCTTGATGTTTTTCCCTGTGTTCTACTTTTCTCAGTTGTACAGAAACAGTCTTTGAATTTGTATCTCCGCTAAAAGTAACTTTGGACCCCATTCCTCCTAAGCACCAGCAGCTCCCTGGGTAGCTGCCAATTTAAAATAATATTCCTGCTCTCATTTTCCCTCCTAAGTGGGGACCTGCTGGGACAAAGAAGTGGATTGTGAAATGTTTGCTACTGTAGGAGACAGCTAGCACCGAAGTTGTACCAACACCTATCAATCCAGCAGTGCAAGGTTATTCTGCAACTACACTTAGAGGTTCCTTTTCATTTTGATTTTTTTTAAACTTTTCTTCTCTAGTTGATTATGTAATTTGAGAAAACACAGGAGTCTCCTGTTAGCTAATCTATAATGCAGAACATATAGATCGAAATCATTGTAAGAGGTGACAATTTCGCAGTTGAAATAGTAGACTTGGCCACTCTTTTCTACTAGCTGCTTTTACAGTGTATAATTTATCAAATGCGTAATTATGAAAACCTAGACTATGCTGTTTTTTACATTGTATGTTTAACATACAACGTAGAGTAAGAGGTTCAGGATTTGGGGGAATGCAACAAAATACCTGAATGTTTTTAATTTGGATTTAGACATCTGAGCTAGGCTCTGATGTGGGTCATTGGCCTCAGCCCGAGTTGTTACGATTTTCTGGAGTTTTTTCGTTCTTTGTTTCTGCTTTGTTCTGTTCCTTTTTTGTTGTTCTTCCAGCTTTCTCTTTTCCTCAAGTGAGTTCCTGGGTGGAAAAATAAACTAAGGCTGAATTAATTTTAAATCAAAAGCAAGACTGCAAAGGAAGCTTTGGCAAAGGAGAGTCAAAAGAGAAAAGCAGGGTGAAAACAGGGTTGGCATAAATGGATACAAGGTGTGTGCCATTTCAAGGGACTCGGGCATATCCTGGGAAACAGCAGTCATTTGTCCCTTTCCTATGGATGTTCTGACAAAAATGCACTATGTTTCTTTAACAATCATAAATACTAATTAAATCCTATAGTTAAATATTTTAAGTTTTCTATTATAATTAAGTCCTCATATTAAGTCCTATATTCCCTGCATGAAAGAACTGACTACGTATGTAGAAATACAAAAGAAATCTACTCTTCAAGTATATATATATATAAGTAGAGCACCACTACAGAAGTCACCTTATGGCTTGTAGCCGTCGTCTTGTGGATTCTGTGATTTTTGGCGATTTAGATTCTCCAAATCCTGAGAGATGTGGATTTGCACTTGCATGTCTCATCTGAGGCTTACGTCTTGGAGAGGCATATGGCCAGCGTGTTTCTTTCAGCTTTTCTTCATCCTCTTGAATGTCCTTCAAAATCTTCCCCTTGTTTGAGGGAATATATGGAGTACGAAGATCGAAAGGTTCACAGACTGTAAGGTGTTTCACTTGTTTTTGTTGCAGGAGCCGTTTCTGAAATTTCTGGTGTAGTAGTTCAAAATCTGGAACGTTTGATTTGATCTTAGGTTTATGTTCTGTTTCCTTTGGTTCAATGCACTTGTGTTTCTTCTTTTTATTGGTATTTGTTAAAGCCAGTCTACTGTTGGGTAGAGCTGAATTACGTAGCAAGTCTTCAGCTCGCATTCTGATCCTGATTTCTCTGTAGAGCTCTTCTTCCTTTAGCTTGTCATTAACAGCTGGACTATAAACACATTTAGGAACTGGTCTTGCTTTGAACAGTTTTGTCTTCTTTTCAGGTGCGGAAAGGTCTCTTAATTGCATTTTTCTAATTTCATTCCTTTGCTTCTCTCGTTCAATGAATTTAAATGGCTTCTGAGAAGCCAAGAGTTTGAGTTTGCTTCTCTCTTTCACGGACCTCCTGCGTTCTTCGTTTCGTTGCACGATTTCGTGGTAGAGTGGAAGGAAAACAGCAGCGGGCACTGGATTGGCTCGGAATTTTTTCTGACACTCTGCTTCTTCCTCTAGTTGCTTCTTCAGTAAGTTATTTTCCATTTCAATCTGCGACTTTGATTTGATGTTCTGTTCTTTTTTTCTAGCTTCTCTGATAGTCATCTGGAAAGGCTTGGGCACTGTAACTTTTGGTGACCATGCTTTCTGTTTCTTCCGTATCATTCTAAAGGCTGGTGAGCTTGGTAAGATATGTTTGGTGCGCGAGATGTAGTCTGCCACAGAGAAACCGTCCCACATTTTTTCAATCCGTTGCTTAGCAAACGCAGATGATTCAGTTTCACTACTGTGTTCTTCCAACGCTAATTCTCTGTCAGACCCATTAGATATTGAGACAGATAGATTATGACGGTTAGATATTGAGCCTGAGGGATCACTTAAGTCAGAGTCTGAGAAGGACTTGTGCAAATTTAGAGGCTGACATGGGCTCTTCTCCCAAGTTGGCCTTTAAAAAAAGGAAAAAGAAAAAAAAAAGTTGATTTGAGTCCAGTCCAACATTGCTGCAAAGCCAATACCTTCTGCTTGATTTGAGTCCAGTCCAACATTGCTGCAAAGCCAATACCTTCTGCTTTAGGGTATAAAGCATAAAAATTAAAAAAAAGCAGCACTGGTAGGGAAGAAGAGAGCAGGAAGAGAAGGGAAAAGAGGAGCACATTGGGCACTCACACCCGATCACAGTTTTAAGTAAGTGCTGATTGTGAACAAGTCAGCACTTCTTAAGGAAAGGCGCCATGCTTTACTAAACATGTTGCCCAGTCTCTGCTGCACGCACACTTGGAAATCTCGCAGTCTGTTAGCAAGATGAACAAGCATTTTTATTATTAAAACTAATTCTTGGGATTATCTGCTTACAGGAAATGGGGAGAGTAACACTTCCCACCCCCAGAAAAAAACCCTGCTGTTTCACTGATGTCTGCAAAGCATTTGAGAATCTTCAGATAAAAGGTACCACAAAACTTACCTACAACCCATGTTAGAAGCAGCATTTTTCTTGTCTAAGGGTTGTACTCCTTTTAAATATAGTTGATTCCGATACATACTTTCTAATTTTGCCATGGTCTCCAAGTGGGCATTCTTCAACTCTTCTAGCTTCAAGTAATACTCTTGATTTGAATTGCACATTTTTGAGAAGTCTATCTGCTTGTCAGAGTCTCTATTTAGAGAGAGGGTCTGCTCTCTGTCAGGATTTGTATCCAAATCAAAACCATCCTAGGAGAGATGTTTAAAATGGTCTCTTAGAAGAAAGGGGAACAAGGTTCTTAATACTGCTTTATCCTAATCAGGTCTAGTGAATGGTACAGTAACAGCGAATGGAGATATCTGTATACAAAGGTTAATGCAGAGTTACATGAAATAATCTTATTGCATAATAAATTATATCCTAAGGTCCTATTTCAAGCATGTAAAATTCCTAAGCCTGTCCCCGTAATCAATATATTTATACCAGGAAATATGAGCAAAGGGACTTACTGAGAGAAAAAAGTTTTAACTATTTTGTAAAGTGTAATTTTTCCTCGATTACTACGCAGCTCTAAAAAAGCCTGTATTTAAAAGCAAAGAAAAACACAACAGAACTTGCTCTGCTTCCCATTTCTATAAACATTCTAGAAATAAGTCATTAGATACCTTGTGTATAAACACTTATTCCCGTTTCCATAACTTACTGTGAAACGGCATGGATTCTGCACAGCTTATAGTTGTGATGCTGTCTGGCAGCTTGCAGCTGTGTGCAGGTAAGCGCAGTCTTTACATATTTTTAAAAGTTTTTAAAGTATTTTTAAAAGTTTTTAAAGTATTTTTAAAAGTTTTTTTAGAGTTTTTAAAGTTTTTAAGGATTTTTAAAGTTTTTAAGGATTTTTAAAGTATATTTCAAGTTAGAGAGGTTAATAACGCCAGGTTAGTCTGCATTACAAAGCCTTCCTTTGTGTTATTTTTAAGCACCGTGTTTTAAAAAATTACAGGATAGTGCCTGTATCCAAAAACTAGGAGAATACTTTTCCACACAGAGATATTTTAATATGCTTTGACATTCCAACAAAACGTCTTGTTTACGTTTTGTCAGGTTATCCCCGCCAAAAGGCTCCCGCTCCTTTCTCCCCACAGCGCAGTGCCCCAACGCACAGAGAGTCCTACGGGAGAGAAGCAAATTTAAAGCGGCCAGAGGC
>NW_010513893.1:0-2310 GCF_000687285.1 Phaethon lepturus
CTGGGGGCTGCAGGGCTGTTTGACATCTTCTTGCTCCTCCCTCCAGCTGCAAATGCTGTGTGTCATTTCCCGCCCCGCCCTTCTTAAATGTATTATCCTGGAGGTGCTACCACCATTACTGATAGGCTCAGCCTTGGCCAGCAGCGGGTCCATCTTGGACCTGGCTGGCACCAGCTCTATCAGACATGGGGGAAGCTTCTAGCAGCTTCTCACAGAAGAAAACCCTGCAGCCCCCACTGCCACCAAAACCTTGCCATGCAAACCCAATACATTTCACCCCTTGCCTCCGTGAATCACGTATTTAAGAATTATCATTAAAATCCACATTCATCACACAAACTTGATCTTCACAAACTTGACTTACATCAAGAAAAACGAATTCCTCACGCCAAAAATCAAAATAACATCATCACAACACCAAACAAAAGTGGACAATTTACACACACAATCCACCCCTCGTTCCTTCACCACAATTGTACAACTGCAATTCCCCATGATCATTCCATCCTCTAACATTGTTCAGTCCATGTTTTGCCTGTTACTTCTTCCAATTACTACCCTTATTTTGAACTCCTTGTGCCCCACGTTGGGTGCCAAAAGGACTATGGTGGGTTGACCTTGGCTGGACACTAGGTGCCATCAAGCCACTCTATCACTCCCCTCCTCAGCAGGACAGGGGGGAGAAATTAGGATGGAAAAAAAACCCCACCCAAACATGTGGGTCAAGATAAAGGCAGTTTAATAAGCTGAAAGCAATGGCAGCCTGCGGAAGCAAAAGAAAACAAAAGATTTACTCTCTACTTCCCACCAGCAGGTGATGTTCAGCCACTTCCTGAGAAGCAGGGCTTCAGTACACGTAGTGGTTGCTCCAGAAGACAAACATCGGAAAAAGAATGCCCCCTGACTCCTCCTCATTTCTTTTAGCTTTTATTGCTGAGCTGACATGATATGGTATGGAATATCCCTTTGGCCAGTTTGGGTCAGCTGTCCTGGCTGCATCCCCTCACAAGATCTTGCCCACCCCAGCCTGCTGCTGGGGGCAATGTTGGAGAGACAGCCCTGATGCTGTGTGAGCGCTGCTCAGCAGCAGCCAAAGCACTGGTGGGTTATCAACACCATTCTAGCTACAGCACACAGCACACTATGGGGAAAATTAACTCCATCTCAGCCAGACCCAATACACCATTTTTCTTATAGGTCCCCTTTAAGTACTGGCAGGCTGCAATATGGTTTTGTGGAGTAATCGCTGAGGGGTACTTTGGAAATTTACCCTCTAAGAACAGCCTCGAAACCAGGTGGAACGCAGCACTCATGTGCAACGGGTCTGTGCCATGGAGACTCCCTGGACGGCCTTGGATGTTGGCAACATCAGGGGCACCTGGTGTGCTGACTCTGGGGGAGATTACACGGAGGGTGGAGCGGAGTGGAGACCTCACGGCCACACTCTGTGAACAGGGGAGTTTAGGGATGCACAGTATGTACATTGATAAGCTGCGCTTGCAATGTCCTGGGCCAAGGACCTGTCAACTTTGAAGAAGTGCTGTACTTGGAGTGAACTTTGCTAATTATAATATCATTATAATACTAAAACGCACACCCCTCTCAAAAGTTACCACCCTCCCAAGGTGCAACCCCTCCTCAATGAGTGTGCACACTGAATTTTTCCTAGTCTGTACCTTTAAACGCGAAGCGAGAGAATTCTGCACCAATCCTGATAAAGGTAGGTATGACTAGAGTCACTCAAGCTCCACCTGCAAAGTAAAATACTAAAAAATAGTGTTTTAAGAGCTGGATGTTAGGGAAGATACCATCGTCGTATACTATTCTAACTTCTGGGATCAGTCGACGCACTGAGCCTCTCTTCCCCCCCATCGGGACACCGTTGGGTAAGATTCAAACACTTGGTCGTACCAAGTGCCTCCCCGGGAAACTCAGAAATCTCTATAGAGTCACTTTATATCTTTTAACGCGTTTATAGCCAAGTAGTGTCACTCATATTTTTGGTATTTGCACGTGCTTTGTAGGCAGTGAATTTATCACCGGCAATCCAAAGAACCTGTGTATCCGTTGCTTCAATAAATCGCACTATTGATTGACTCAGCCGTGAACTTGTGCATCTGTTGCTTCAATAAATCGCACTATTGATTGACTCAGACGTGTGTGTGTTGTCCCTGAACGCGACCGTACCTTTGAGTGCGGCCGTGTTAGTTCAGGAGGTGTCCGGCTGAGCAGGTAGTGTGACGTTAGTAGTGCATCTGGACCCGTTATAGTCCAACAACGGTGTTGGGCACGACCGGACTACTAATGCTA
>NW_010513894.1:0-38852 GCF_000687285.1 Phaethon lepturus
TTCCAACCTTAATGATTCTGTGATACAAGGATGTATAGGAAAGAGGAGCAGTGTGCACACACAGATGCACAGAGCTCCAGATAACCCAGCTGAAGAAAAGGGAAGGAGGTCAAGAAAGCAACTCCCTACAAAATAAAATTCACCATCAGCAACACATCATTTCTGCCCTAGCGTTATAATTTTGTTGTTGTTCCCAATATTCTGTTATTTTCATTTCTCTTTTGAAACTGTGGAAGAGACGAGGGACCTCTTCTATAAAATGCTTCTGTGTACTATATTAAGCAGCTCATTTCCACTTTAAAAATCCTGGTAATGTTACTGGGTTTGCTTGAACGTAGTGGTACAAAGCAAACAGAAGTCTCCCAAGACTTTCAAGACTCAAATATAATTCCATTAGTCTTCAATTAGCAGTTTGCGCACGTACATGCAAAATAAATTGATTTAGCACCTTAGTCCTGAGATACCAAAATCTAAATGGAGGGTTTTTTCTTCCTCTATTGTATCCTGTCTGCAAATATTAGTTACCATAACAGAATATCACGTAAATCAAATAACCGCCTCTTTTTCATAATCACGCTGGCAGCTGCAGTGCCATGTTTCAATGGCTATCCACTGGAACTCATTAAGAAAGCATTATGTATAGTAAATTAAAATGCAGGGTCTATGATCTGCAGACAAAAGGATGACAAAGCTTATCAAATGTGTGCTGTAGACTTCTCATTAACTCGGGGCTTTAAATGGCATTGTCCTCTCTGAGCAGGTTACTGTGCTCGAGCATCTTTCTGTTTGTAATGAGCAGGATGTATCTGGCCTCATGGAAATTGCTCTGAAGGAAAAGCTGTGTGCCTTAATCAAAATAAGACAAAATTGTGATTGGGATGAGATTGCACCCTGAGTCAGCGACTAGGAACTCAGTCATTGCTGTGCACACGTTTGGAGAGCACCAGCAAATAGTTTAACTCACGGCAGCGGGTGCTAAGCAGAGATGAGTAGCGTTTGTCAGGATTTGTCTTTGCAACCCCTCATAACTTTGGGGAAGCAAGAACTGCAGCATGGCAGCAAATGCATGCTGGTCCCAAGAGCCTGGTCCCACTGAAACTACCAGGAAACCTCCCTGGGTCCATAGTAGGGTTTCTCCTCCACTCTCATAGGGGACCATGACCAGAATCCAGCCCTTTCTATTTGCAAGACAACGGGGTTCACTCTCTCTGCATCTCCTCTCCCTAACACAGCTCTGGGCTGCTTCAGCATCACACTCCCAACACTTCAGCCACAACACTGCAAAGGATGGATGCATGAGGCTGTCAGAGCAACACAAGAAAGTTAGTCATACACTGCACAGAGTTAACTCCTTAAGCAAATCACAGAATCACAGAATCACTAAGGATGGGAGGGACCTTTAAGATCATCAAGTCCAACCATCAACCCAACACCACCATGCCCACTAAACCATGTCGTGAAGCGCCACGTCCACAAGTTTTTTGAACACCTCCAGTGATGGTGACTCCACCGCCTCCCTGGGCAGAATGCCTGACCACTCTCTCAGTAAAGACATTTTTCGTAATATCCAATCTAAACCTCCCCTGGTGCAACTTGAGGCCATTTCCTCTCGTCCTATCGCTGGTTACTTGGGAGAAGAGACCAACACCCACCTCACCACAACCCCCTTTCAGGTAGTTGTAGAGAGCGATAAGGTCCCATCCTGTTTTACAAAATGTCAAGGGTAAGTTCTACACACCATGGCAGTCTTAGGTCTTTCACTGTGATTTTGTGTTACAGATAATTGCCTTTTACATTATAGATGGTGCACAAAGCATCTACGCCTCACAACATGGAAAGCTATTGTGAAAACAACCTGAAATCCCACCATCTGACAAAAATTTTCACAACTTTAACACAGGGATGGCAAGAGCATTTGTCAGTGCATCTGACGTATAATTAGCTTTGCCCATAAGCTTCCCCGTAAGACTACTGGACTTGCTCTGAACATGACAGCAGACAACACTGGTGTGCTTCAGTACATCTCTGATTTCCCCAATGACAGCTCTCTTCAAAGAACATCATTCATTCACCAGAAAATTAAAAAATATGTCAACAAACTGCCCAGACCCTGGCAAGTGCTTAATTATCTACAACCTCTCTAATACAACTAGGGGTATCAACATTGATGCTCCTTGCCTCACATCCAAAAAGAAAAAAAGAAATTATTTATTAATACCCCTCATCAAATATTCATCTGGGCTGCAATATTCATGAGCAGAAAAAGGGAGGGAAGGAATAAGTGTTAGGGACAGGAAGGTTAACAGCTTCTGTTTAACAAGTGAACGTGTCTTAGACATTAATAATTGAAGGAGAAAATTATCTATTTCCAATTGATTTTTCTATTTATTTTCAATGCATCTGAGTAATTTCTGTTTGTTACTTTCCAATGCTAGGCATGCTGACAAGCAGGGCTAAGTAAAATCCAGTACAGCAGCAGGAGAAATAGCCCATGGCAGTGTCATGTCTTAAAACTACACAACAGTTTGGCACCTGGTCAGATGCCAACACAGAGGTTTCCCGTTAAGAGAGCAGCCACAGCAATGCCAGCAAAGCAGTCTCCAGAAGTACCAGCTTCCAGCTCTGCCAGCCTTCCCAAACCTGGATAAAGACACCGGCAAGACAAATGTATTCCTGTGATCAGCCCGCTTCCATGTGCTAACGCCTCCCTCCCACAGGCTCTGCACCGCAGGTGGGTTGCCGGCTTGATTAATCCAACCGGGCGCCCACATCAAAGCAACCGCCTGAGCTCTCCCTGTTTTCCACTGTTGGTTCTTCAGAACACCCTGACGAGGCCTGATGCTGCCAGGAGCCACAGCCAGGCATCCTCCCGCAACACCTCGGCCTCTCTGCATCTCCATGCATGGAGCGTCATCACCCACAGGATGGACTTCCCAGAGCCCAACTACACCAAGCCTTCAGAAATTAAAACAAACAGGCAGAGATGGGATCCCGATTCATTTAAATTTGTTCCTAACTCTATGGCATTGGTATTTAGCAAGTATTTCTGTTCAAGGTAAAGGTATCAGAGGCTCTCAGGTGGGCGATGCTGAGCAGATGCTCCCTTGCCCCAGCTGCACACCACATGAGGCAGTGGGACAGCGCATCTACAGCCTGTGTAGCCCCCAACTCCCCTGCAGCAAAGCAAAAACTGGGATCCTGAGCATTATCGGAGTCCTCCTGGAGTCAAACTTCTAGAAAATTCTGCTGCGTGGCCAGAGACCACGGTTGAGTCTGTCAGTCCACCCTGGAGGAAAGGGCTCTGGTCAGACCACGTCAACTCTTCACACCGATTAGCTCCTGAAGACCCATAAAGTCCAGCTCCTCAAAGCCACCCAAAACGACTTAATTGCAGTATTTTTTTCCTTCCTTTTTCCCCCTCTCTCAGCTGTTTTCTACCGCGAGACTGAGAAGGTCTTTGTACTTATTCACATTTAAGAGAGATAACAACATAGCCAGAGCAGGAACGAGAAAATGAAGATTAGAGCCCCTGAGCTTTGCCAAATGAGTGAAGCTTATACAAGTATTATAGTTTTCTCCACTGTGCACAGATGTGACTGAGGATGTCAAGTCATTGCTGCTCTTCTTAAATACTTGTAGAACATTATTTAATATTGACTGACAGCATGGAGGCTAGGAGACCCCATAGAAGCAAAGACAGGACAAACCTGGTGATGTGAGGCCCCACTCCTGTAATTTGGTAAGTGCTTAACAATTCACATGCCACGTAACTTTCCAAGAGTTTTTTACCTCATTCCTGAACTGAGCCAAAAGATTTGGAAAACATCAGTAACGGAGATAATTTTGGCCCGATAAATTTGGCCAGCCAATAACACTGGAAAAACATAGGAATTTCCTGATAGCTTAAAACTTCGAGGTAGTAAAGGCCATGAATACAGCAGGACAGAAAACAGGCAGGTTTTCCAAGAAAAGTTTTAACAGCATGGGCAAAATAAATAGAAAAGATGGCAAGACTTGGTTAGCACTTGGTCAGCCTCTGAGTCAAAGCAGGCTTTTGCATTTTCACAGCGCTAGCAAGTTATGAATACCCCCGTGCCCCTCAATCATGGGTGGAAAGCCATGTGCAATGGCAAAGGAAAGTAATGTGCAAACGCCGAGTGGTGTGCCTGGGGAAGGAGGAGGAAGAAGAGGAGGAGGAGGCAGTGGCTGCGGGGAGCCCGTTCTGCCCACTACTTCATTGGCGTTCAACATAGTGGTCAACGCTTGCCCCTGAGCCTTCCAGTGGAAGAAATGTCCTGCTCGCTGCATCACCAGGAGACCCATCCAGGTGGACAGGCCAGGCTACTCCCTGGGGAGGACCAGAGGTTGCAAACACCTACCCAAAACACAGACACGCACTCCCATTGAGACACCATTAGGAAGATCAAAGAAGAGGAAAGAAACGGCTTTAGAAATAGGGGTGTGATGGACTCAAGGGCACCACAAGGCCTGCATTTTGAAATCTCACATGGATTTTTCAAGACTGTGCATTTGAGGACGTGGTTGGGCACGTGCCTCCCCATGGACAGGGCACTAGCATTCAGTCCTGCTCGCCAGACATACAGAATGGGGCCCCTATGGAGTTAATCACCAGGCAAGGGCTCAAGCTCCTGGACAGAGTAAGTAGTCAAAACAGTAAAAACACTCAGTGGTTTTAATTGGCGTGGATCTCCTTGCGGAGCTAAGGAGGCCAAAGCAAAGCTGAGCTGAGCCATGGCATCAGTGACGACACCGCTGCCTGTACCTGAGGCGTTTTATTGGTTATGACCCCAGGTCATAGCAAGCAGACTTTAAAAGTATTCAGATGTGGGAGCTGGTTTGTTTTGTAAACATTTTCTTTTTTCTTATGAGTGTCACTAGATGGCAGAGCCTGTCACTGGGCTTCCTAATGACACATTCCTACAGCTTTCAATATTTGGATTTCAATTAAGCTGTAAATTCCTGGGGTTTTCAGTGGCTATCTCTGGGGTAATTCCAAAATCAACATCCTTTAAAACAAACAAAGAAGGCTTATAGGTTAATGATATGAATGATTGACCCATCTTAATACACTCCATGTTTGGGATGATATAAATTTCACCTTTGACTCAAAAATTATTTAAAATATTATGACTGAAGACCAAGGAGCCACTGAAAAGGCACTATTTGGTGTGACCAAAAGGTGACCCAAAGGTCTGAATCTCCCTGACACTCCCTGGACCAAAGGCAGCCAAGTGCCCAAGCTCCTCACACTGGGAAGCTCTGCATTACCCAAACAAAACACCCCAGCCTGGACGGTTCATCTGCAGCTCATTTATGGGCTGAAGTTATTGACAGCAGAAGATGAAAAGGAAAAGTCACTAGCACCAGGTAACCTGGGAAGCAATCTGCACAAATCCCAGCACAAAAAGTTTCCAGAGGCTGTGTCCTGTCATTATTTAAACCACCTAGGCTGAAAACAATTTTTAACAAACTGCTATTTTATTGTGTAAGACCCATTACAAATATTAGAAATGCAGAGTCCACTTAGTCAAGAGACCAAACCACATCCTCAGCTAGTGCTGGCATCCACAGGGAATGTCCCTGCTATTTGGGAAAGGAGCTTCGCTGCAAGGCCGAATGTCTCCTCTGTCTCCAAATTTGGTCTCCAACACACAATTGCCAGTCACCACAATTTAAACATGCACGTACAGAAACACATACACAGGTATAACATACATGTGTGTAGGAACAGAAGAGAGCGGTCCAGCCACCAGCTACTGCTAGGAACGATGGATTGCTCAAAACCAGAAGACTCCTGCTGTGCGCGTCGCTGGATTGTTTTGTGTTTGTTTCTACCTACTTTCCAGTAAAGGTTCCCGTCACACTATAATTTACTGTAGGAAGCTATATGTCAACTGATTGTTAAACTTCTTGGAAAGGAAGACAGAGGCAATCACCATGTCAGTCAAGGTTCGGCTGGAAAATTTTGGCTTTTCAAAAAAAAAAAAAAAAAGGAGTTTACACAGCTTGTGGAAAATTGTTCTCCAGGAAATTAAATCTCTGTACCACCTTCATCCTATCAGTCTACTTGCCAATTACTTCCCTCCCCATGATTACAAAGCACACAGAGAAACGAACCAAGCTGGAAAAACGATATGTGCCTGCTATACGTGATAGCCCATCATTATCCTGCTCGTGACAAGCCAAAGCCCTCCTGTTTCAAGAACCACTCCTTATTTTTTCATAAAAGCAGCCTGCTGGGACAGTCAACTGTGCCAAATCTTCCTCATTCCCAGGCACTGCAGACAGCCAAGGGGCACCAGCGGGATGGTATTTCCCTTCCTAACCCAGGATACCGAGGGCTGCCAGAAAGGCTCAGCACAATGGGGTCTTCCCATGTTGGAGACACTTCTTTCTCCATAGCAAAAGCAAAAGGGTCCCAAGGAATCCAATCATCTCTTAGGTCCCTGCTGTCAGTGAAAGCAGCACCACACTCAGATCCTGGGATTACAAACTCAGTGCTGAGTGACCCAGCTGAATCCAGCAATGCCACGAATGAAGCTCAAAGAGCCTTAAGAGACACTTCGGGGTAAAAGATACACCTTTGTAGCCCAATGCTACATGGTCCCGTAAGGATACCTACACTGAGCCCTTCAGGTTATGACCAGAATTGGTCAACAGCAGAACTAAATGGCAATATGGGAACAGTGATCTCAGTGTATCTTTGCTGGATTTGGCTCCAGCGGTCAGCATCACGGGTGGCCACGTCAATACCCATAGGAAAAAAGGCAATTTCAGGAAAAAAAAAAAAAGCCAGCTATGTCACTGAATTGACCTCTCTCTCCAGAAAACTGCTGTTCCAGAGTATTTACTTTAGGACTATTTACCACTAAGTGCTGGCTTTTGATTTCCTTTGCCCCAGAATTTCTTTTGCTGCCCAAGGAAAGACAGCTCTGGTCACTGAGTGCACCCAGAGCTGTCGTGCGGTTATCTGCTGGAGAGAATCATGTCGCTTTAATCTCTCTCCTCTCTTTTTTTTTTCCTTTTTTTTAATATTCACCTCCTTCACAGAGCTCATTGGAAAAGCCTACTAGTGGTAATTAAGCATGTAAATCACCTTAACTAACCAAAATAAGACAGCTCCTTGAATATGCATGATATACAACACAGGAGCAGTTTTGAAGGACATGAGGACAGCTGATACTATCTTGAGTTTGTAAGTGCTGTGGCTACTGGAAAAGAAAAAAAAAAAGGGTCAAAATGCATATTCACCATTTGACAGTGTGCCGAAACCTGCCACAACGCCAGGTTACCAAACCCTCTGAAGAATGAATGGCTCAATGAAGTGACTGAAGGTATTAGCCTTTCTGTCTGCTAGTCTGAATCCCAGGTTAGCAGTGACAGCATCAGCACAGACCTAAGTTGAAAGGACGTGGAAGAAATACTGTTCTTTTTGCAGGCTACCTTGCCATGACAAATTTTTGAGAGGAAGCATTGTAAACTTATGTTCTGCATTGATGACATGGGCCCATGTATGGGAGGGAAGTTCTGTGAGCTGAGGTGTCCTTTTCCCTCTGAACATAAATCTCTTTTTAAATATAAATCCAAGAACGGAAGGAAATTGTACACACATAAGACATCCCTCCAACCTGCACCCAGATACACTAAACTTTCACACATTTTCTCAACTGAATTATTTGTCATTCATTTCTGCGAATACTATTTGCCATCCCCCATTTTGAACACTTCAAGGAATGATTTTTCAAAAAAAACTTTCACAAGACCTTACGCTACCCTGTGCAGCTTCCCCGTCCTGTGCTCCCTCTCCAGTTTCTCTCCAGCATATTTGTCACTCATTTCTGCGAATACTATTTGCCATCCCCATTTTGAACACTTCAAGGAATGGTTTTTCAAAAAAAAATTTCACAAGACCTTACGCTACCCTGTGCAGCTTCCCCGTCCTGTGCTCCCTCTCCAGTTTCTCTCCAGCACCCAGTCAGCCCGTTGGCTGTGATGCCGAGATCCTTAAGCCATGTTATTTCATCTTTGCTACACTTCAGATCAAATATAGTCTTTAAGCAAAAATCTACACAGTCTTTTATTTTAGTCTCTGTATCAATGTGGTATCCTCAACAAGTAATACCTCTCAGTATTTGGGTATGAGGACAACGGCATCAAAGTTACTGACAGCAACGGGGTTTCTTCTTCCAGTGCACAGTTCTACATAGCCATACACAGAAGTCTCTGCAAACAGGCTAAAGCTAAACCTCTGCAAGCTGCCATGAACCCGATGTCCCAACTGCTCACCTGGCACAAGCAGATTCGTAACTCTCCCTGGGGCTGCTGAAGTAGGTTATTTAAGGATGTGAGTTTTTTCTGCTTGCTCTGCAGGTTTGGAGGTGATGTCAGGCTCACAAGGCTCCGCTGCTTCACACGGGATGAGCCACAGGGGTGGGCAGTGTCAGGATCGTTTGAGTGGAGTGTAGCTGGAGCACAAGCATGTCTCAGAAAAGCTACCACCACCTTGATTATGGCTCAGATATCGCTATTTCCAAATCATCTTCCAATGGCATAGTCCACTGCTTGCATATAGGTGTAGCAAAACCCTGTTACTTTACACATTTCTTAATACGCGGCGAGTCTTCTTTCTGAGCAGGAAGGAGGACTGTTGAAAGATGCCGATATATACATTTCAGGTGATGTCAGAATCACAGAACCACAAAACAGCCCCAGTTGGAAGGCACCTCAAAAGATCATCTGGTCTAACCTTGCATGGGAAAGAGAGCCCAGATGAGATCATCTAGCACTCTGTCCAACCACATCTTCGAAACCTCCAGTGATGGGGACTCTACCACTCCCCTGGGCAGGTTGTTCCAGCGGTCGATTGTTTTCACTGTAAAAGATTTCTTTGTTTCATGTTTCAGCTTTTCCATCGAGCATCACAACTGCAAACTGAAGAGTTCTGCCATCCTCCCCTCCCCACCGTAGCCCACCTGCAGAAGACGGGTCCCCTCCGCACACACTGGCGCTGCCGGGAATGGGCCAGCCTGCAACCTCAGCTCAACCCGCACGGAGCCAGGACCGACAGTCACCCACGCTACACCCGTGCAAGAAACTTCAAAACATCAGACGCATCTCACAAAAAACGTCCTGCTTCTCTGCAGCCCCAAACAGTGTTGAAATCTGAACTAAGTAATAACAAAAGCAAAGTAGAAACTCTGTGAAGCAGTACACACCAGCAAGGAAGTAAGCAGGAGTATTATTTTACAAATACCTGCACAATTCCCTTTGAACTGGAGTATGTGACTGTATAAAATATGAAACCTTGTATCTTAAAGCAAGACCAAAAGCATCAATTTGGAGTCTTCATTTTTAGTATTTTAAATGTTGGGGTTTGCTGTTATTCACAGATAGACACTGTATAAAGCCACATGTTTGCAATTATACTATGTTTTATACTGCCTGTTTCTTAAATTTCTTTCCCTCAGGACAGGATATTATAGCATTACTATATTTGTTCTCCCATTATTTATATTTCTTCAGATTTATTGCAAAAATCCTGCAACAGATTATAAGTTTCTGGCTAGGAGTAGAATTTTTCTGAGAGAAATGTTTTGTTACAATTTGTTAGAAGTGCAATTACAACAATATAAACATGCAATTTACATACAATAGATATTAAAAAAGTCAGCGTGTAACCCACTTAAAATATTTGGCAGGCTCTTTATCTAAACTGTTTCAGTTTAATGCAGATGCGTCCTAACAAATAAAATGTGTTTTGAAATCTGTCGTCATCCCCAGCCAGATAATCAGTTGTCCATATTCTTAAATTGCTGCATATTTAGAGTTAGAAAAAATGTTGAGGACAGTGATAACAACACTGTTAATCATTCTTTATTTAGCTAGTATTCATCCCTCTGATATACTCCCGGTGATAGTACAAATTAGCAAATGCCCCCTAAAATTTGTGAAACCTCAAAATATTAATTACACCCAAATAAACAGTATCGATACCAAACAAGAATAAAACCTAAAGGATAAACAGTACCTCATCCTACCAGATGAATAACAGTTCTTTCAATGATTTTCAAATGGGACTGAATATAGGAAAATGATTTTAAGGCCTAGGTTATATAGATTAACTTCATCACTAGAAGCACACGCAGTCAAGACGTATTTTTGGCTCTCCGCCGCCTCCGCCGGCCTCAGGCCTGGACCCGCATGACTTCAGCCATGCCAGTCCCTCACCGCCTCTGGCCAGGCTCCTCTAAGTCTCAGGAGCTGCACAGGATCAGGAAGACAGAGGAAAAACCTGGGCTAATACAGCTGTGCTAAGGTTTTCACATTTCCTTGAGCTAGCAATTTAATTCAAATATAAGGGTGATTTCAAAAAAAAAGAGATAAAGAGAGAAAGAAAGAAAACCCAGTACACCACCTCTGCACCCAACGCCTGCTGAATTCAGGACAAGCCTTTGCTCTGTTTCTGGCGGGTATTGCCATGGGCTTGTCTACGGTTTTCGTTCTCAGGAGCATCCTCCAGCGCTCCCCCAGACTAAGCCCCTGCAGCTCCTGCGGTCCTGCAGCCTCCCCTGAGGAGACGGGGGATGCTCCAGGCAGCCCCCGCTGCGCCCTGGCCGGGGGGTCCAGGCGACACCCTCAGCGACGTCCTCCTGCTTGCGCTAGGAACCAAGGGCTTGAGGAAGCTGTATTTAAAGAGTAACATATGGCCTCTTCTTCTATTGTTCCAACCTTCTGTTATCTCAAAACCACTGACATTCACACTGGCAGCAATTTTAGAGATTTTGGGTTGTTTCATTTACCAAGACAGAACTTTCACGCAATTTAACAAAGTTCAGCTGTACACGGTGCCCGAGTGCGATGCCTGGGCCATAAGCGTCTGCCTCAGGCACACCAAGTGGTTTTTGCAGGTCATCAGCGAATGCATTTCAGGAATTTCTGTTACTGGCATCATTCGACAAGTGCAGACTGCTGGGCAAAAAAGGGGAAAGGTCATTTTTAGGAAAGAAAAACATTCTTTTGCATTATTTTTTCCTAATGTTCTTATAAAGACTCATAACTGCCATGGAAAAATAAGGCAGACAAATTACTCTCTCGGGAAACCAAATCAGTTTTCACTAACAAACTTCCACAGCAGGAGAGTTTTGACATTAAAGAGCAGATGCACTTGAGCTCAAATCCCAGCACACGTGTGGAAGGAGCCATTAAAGACAGCGGAGGTGCTTGATCGATGGAAGTTTCCATGCGTGCCTTTGCAAAGCCTGCAAACATTCCTTTGCTCCATGCTCACAGCCAGCAACCCGGCTAGCAAGAGCTGCGGAAGGTTCGTGTGCAAGCCGGCCGTGGCCCTCCTGTCCCGGGCACGGTGACGGGCCACCCTCCCAGCCACAGCCAAAACCTGAAGCAAAACTGAAATGAAGCTCAAACGAAGCTCGGCCGGAGAGGAGCACAAGTCACCCCGCGGCATCACCCGCGGGGCACCCTTCCAGGGTGCTGGCTTACCAAGCGTCGAGCTTGCCGGGGTCCTGGTGCAGTCAGAGATGATTTAAGGTTGAGGTGCAATCCAGGCCTGGTGTTGAACACTTCTGAGCAGTGTTTACTGTCTGCTAGCGATGATTTACGGGGTTTGATTACCCATTTTTCGCTATGACCAAAAGTGAGATTAAAACGTTTCAGAGGCAAGTGCTCGTATGAATCTCCGCAGCAGAGGCTGGGAGCGGAGCTGTCGCTCAGGGAAGGGATGGCATCCCAGCTGCCAGGCAAGAATCATTAAAAGCAAATACCTTCTCATAAGATAGACTGGAGACGGGGAGAAATAAGGCCAGCCAGAGAGGGTTCCTGAACAGAAGCCAAGACACACACAAAAGCAGCCAAAATTTACTGACCATCCTCTACTGATTTCATCTCAGGAAGAAAAAAAAGCACTAAAACAATACGAACACTTCGTATAAGAATAGCACATTGCATTTAAAATATCTGTATTTAAACTACCTGTTCTTTTGTGCCTAAAAAGGAGCACATATTACAGTGCAGGCAGGATTAACAAGCTGGGTTGGAAGGAGTCGCTTTGGTGAGGCACCAAGAAAGTTCAGCTCCAAATATAGAGGGGGGAGACGCGGAGAGGCACGGGCGAGCAGCGGGCAACCGCCCCGCTCCCGCCCAGCTGAGCTGTCTCTGGCTGGGGTTGGCACAGAGAATTTATCTTATCCTTCTGGGGTGAAGAGGCAGGGAAAAAGAAAAAGAGAGAACATCAAAGAAACTTCTTGCTAGACTTCAAACTGCACAATAATATCCTCTCCATGTGGGAGAAACATAAAAAAAAAAAACCCCAAACCAAACCCACCAACCCACAAGTAGCTTTGCTATTTTCCAGGGATTTTGCAAATAACTGAACAATCACTGTTATTAACAGCAGCTACATTTGAGTGCTTGATCCACCGCAGTAAGAAATGCAGCTCAGAGGAGAGTTCAGTGTGCTGCACATCAAAACTAAATAAATCATAATTATAGACTGCTCCGCTCCGTCGCAAGGGGAGACAAACATTGCTTTCTCTGCCTGTCTGCCCACCCCCTGCCTGACACCACCTTTTTTTTTCATTCCTGAAAATAAAAAAATAAAAACAAAAGCGTTTACTGTAATAATTTACTGCTGAGGTCAAGAACGTGCTCCAGGGGTGGTAGTGGCAAAGAGGAACTACAGTGGGAATACAAACAGATACTTTCCTCCTAAACTGCTTTGATGTGCCGCTCCTAGGAAGACTGGCTTTCTTCCCTTTATAGCTTTGGGCCTCGAAGATTTTACACTTTTTTTTCTTCTTCTCCCTCCCTCCCCCCCAAGATATCCTTAACGCAGGACCCTTTCCTGACCTCACAGTAATAACAAACAGGAGATGAAAAATCCATGTGCCGCTTTATCAAAGCCATCTGCAGAATTTAAGCTTTCGTTTAAAAATAAAAATTAAGCTTCTAGCCTTTAAAGGTTGTGGAGATAACCTTCTCTACATGAACTGATCCACAGCCATCCTCTATTTCTACCCTCCTTTGTCAGATCTTCTTGAGGTCCATAACTGCTCCCCCAAGTCAAACAGACTATTTGGGGAAAACTGTTCCACAGATAATTGTGTCTTGAGCTTCCGAAGTGAAATAGCATTGATTTCTCACTGTTGATGTGTAAAGCTGATAAGCAGAAGCAAACCAAGGCCGTTGCTGGAATCTCCATAGATTCACAGGACCAAAATGTGGACATCTATAACATGTACATACCTAAGCTCAATGCCCATGAGTGTCCTTAGAGTTCACCAAGAGAAAAGACCACTTTTGGGTGGCATTCATCTCGCCAGCCTCCCAGGTCTGCAGGCAGAGGCAGGCACTTCTAGATGCAACTCCTCAGACACATTTCAGAGATTGACCTTAAGGTGAACTGCTATCAAGATGCCTGAGGCTGAAGGAAAAAAATGGCCTTGGTGCTCACAGCTCCTACTAGAGACACAGCAGGGAAATGACTTGGGAAGATATGGCAAAAATGACTGCCATGGATGACAGATGAGCCCCGCTGCAGAAATGAAATTTTTCCAAGTTCTCCGTTAATCACTCCAGGGAGAAGTATCTCCTCCCTTCAAACAGCCATCACCGTGAACTTGACCACAGAAACAAGTCTCCCTGGCCAAATTGGTAGGACCAAGCATCTGTTCATCGTGTTCAGTCTCTTATCTCCAAATGAGGTCCCTCTCTCCTCAGGGAACAGAAAAGAAGGGGGGGGGGGGGGGGAGGAGGGGAACCAACAAAGTAAAAAGCAGACAAAGAGAGACCCAGCACATTCCCAGGTAATCGATTCATCCATTCTGATCCTGGTAGACAAGAATTTTGAGAGAATAAACACAGAATTGATTTTATTTATCAGCAGCACAGAGAGCCTCAAGTATTAAAACTCTCCTGAAGGCTACACAAGTAATCTTCACTCTCCTCAAGGGCCATCAAGGGCCAGAACGAGCAGGTGACTTCCAGATTTCAAGGTCAAGAGCACAAAGCGCAGCTGTTCAGTAATATATATATATGCTTTTCTTTTTTAGAAATAACTAATATTTTTCAAAGTCTCCAAGCCATGGGTCCATCACCTTCCTTTGCAACCATGCTGATATTTAGTGACTTTTATTACTAAGTAGCGGTGCTATCACAAAGTAAAAGATTTCTCACATCAGCTTTCAGTCATTGGATCTTGTCATGCTTCACCAGGAGAACCGCAAAGATGCCGGCCTTCAATAACTCTTCTATGTGTATCCACATGGAGCGATGAAGACACCGTGCAACCTTCTCTTTGATAAAAGCAAATACCTTGAGATCTCTGCTTTTGTATCTTTTTGCAGCGACTGAAGTCTCCTCTGGTCTCTGCTCAGTACTGCACTGCCAGCACCAGAATACGATACTTTTTTTTTTTGTTGTGGCCAGTTTGGAGGTAGAAACTCTTCTCAGCTTCTTCTTTTATGCATCAGAGGACTGAATTAGCCCTATCTGCCCACACTGACAAATTACCTCCTCATTTTTAGCACTTTTACCTATCATTACATCATCTGCAAAGATTTCATACCATTGTCTAGGCTGCTGCCAAAAATATTGAGCAGCATAAGCCCAAGAACTGTTCCCAGAAGTACCTAGTGAGAAACAACCTCCTCACTCATATCCTCCCCCTAACAACGACATTCTGACACACATCATCAAACTGTTTTTAATCCATCCAGTATGTGCTGCTATGTCTACACAAGCTGAATCAAAAGGTCCGGTGTTACTAAGTCCAATGCCTTATAGAAATGTAAAGTACACTGTAACAGCAGACTTTATGTTATCAAACACATCTCTCAATCACTGACTGGCAGAAACTATCTTTATAGATGCAGTAGTTTCATAATGGAGTGATATCATGGGACCATTTTTTTAACCTAACAAAAAGATGAAGCATGAAAGAAGAGGCAGAAAAGGGAGTAGCCCCAACCATAATGCCAAAAAAGGCATGTGTCAACAACTGCAGGAATAAAGAAGAAAATGCCAGCAAATTCAGAGCAGAATTGAACATTTTATTCAGAATAAAAAAAAAAAAAATCATATTAATCTGTAAGTTTGTCCATTGTTTCCTAGACCAAGAACTGTCTATGCTATTGTGTGCTAGCATGAAGCTGAATGAATCACTGAGTAATATATTGTTTCCATTACTCAGAAAGATGACTAATGGTCCTTTCAGGTAGTAAGTTCCACGACTTTATCAGACAGAATAAGTCTACCCCTGCGATAGCAGCAGTGTGATGCAAGTGGAGCAGGTCTGCACAGCAAAGCAATGGGTACCAAGGAGCCCAAAGCCATACTCTGTGCACCGGGGGATGCGCTCCAGCCTGCTCCCACGGCTGCATGCCCATGCTGCTGGAGTGCACCAGGTGCCTATCTCCCAGTTCAGTTTTCTAAAAAGGAAGCGGATTTGGGCTCTCCGAGATGATTCCCCAACCTGAACCAAAGCCCAAAGTGGGGGCAAACAGGTTTGCTTCCAAAAGTCCTTCTTCATCCAAACATATCCATGCACGTACATACAGCCTGAAGAGTTGAAGGAGGGTGATGGCTGGATGCAAAAAGGTCAGCAGAGATCACTAAAATGACCAGAATGTTTTAAGAGTTGGGAAAAACATTTCTTTATGAGTGTGGCATTTCGGGGCTGACTCCATACTGACAAAATTTAAAGCTCTTAACTAACAGACATAAGTAGGGGAACAACATTAATAAACTTTTCAGTAACAAAAATACCTATGGGACACAACTGGCGCTGGGTCTCACCACGTCAGCCGCTGCAGAAACAGTGGGATGCTGCCTCAAACGGAGTGAATGGCTTGGTGATCTAATCTCAGGATATTAAAATATAGGTACCTTTGCCTGAATCTGTGGGAATTACAATTATTTTTGTGCCATGCATATCCCCCAGGACGTGCCCAGGCACTCACTCCCACAGCCCACCACCCCCTGTAACCAAGGGGAGAGGCGCGTGGTCTCACCACAAAGCCCTCATTGTAGATGAGAAGGAAGCATACGGCATTTAACTTGGACTAAAACTCCCACTAAATACCACAGTATTTCCAAATACTTCCCCCCCCCAGCTTCAAGCCATGGCTTTTTTTTGTTTGTTTTTTTGTTTTTTCCCTGGTACTCTTTGTCTGAAATAAAGGTCTGAGTTTTGGCCAATATATTTGATTGTTTCTATTTTTACCACAAACAAAAAAGGCATGATCCATGGACTGGGGCACACCCCCTGTTGTTTTTTGGGTTTTTTTTTTGGCTTTCAAAGCAACCATTTTCTCCATTAGATCATATTTGTTTGCTTTAGACTTCAGAAATAAATAGCAGATGACATTATGCTGCAGTTACTGTATGTGTTTGCTTTATCCATTTTTGTATTTATTGCAAGGAAAATTTACATGCGTGAATGTTTCCTCGTATGCTAATGCCCCTCCAATTTATTATACACCCTGGAAATGATGCACCCCTTCTTTCTGGAGGTAACCCTACACCGTTCCCAAAAACTATGATCAACTGTATGTACCATCCTTACAGTACTTAGGGGTCTGTCCTTATTTTATCTTGTTTTAATTCAAAATCTTTGTGAATTTGCCGGCATTCCTTTCACCCAGTCCTCCTTAAGGGATGGGAAAGAAACAGGCCTGGGTTACTATAAACTGAAATGTTGTATTTAAACAATTCTCACAGGATCCCACTGGAAAACAAAAGAAAGCAACAAAACCCCCAAATAAATAAAGCTGAGGCTCAATCTGCTGCTAGTGGTCTTTGCTGCTCTGTGATACACCACACTCTAGAAACTTGCCCTCAAGAAACGGGAAAATAATTTAAAAAAAAAATCACAAAAAGCAAAAATCCCACACAGAACAACATCCTCAAGGATATTCCCAAGAAAAGCCACCCTGGTGGCTCCAGCCATCCTCCGGACATGGCCTTCTGCCACAGTGGGTCTGAAGGCTTTGACTCAAAGCAGTCAAAAGCATGGGAAGAAGAACCGGGGCCCAACTGACGGGCAAGGCTTGGGACAATTTCACAGCAGCCAAACACCTGATTTCCTCAGACCAGATGCTGTTGGGGTGGGGTGGTGGCAGCATCTTCTTCACCCACCTCCCCACCCAGCATCCTGCTCCTCATAGCAGCCTCCAAGTCCCAGCTTGTCCTCAAGGGAGAGAGAAAAAGATGTCCTCTCTCCCTTCTTCTCTCTCCTCATAAAGCTGTAAAAGAAGGAGCCTGTCATAGATGCTTCTCTTCAGTCCTGTATTTTCCCCTCCATCAGAAGAGATGTGTCTACCATAAGGGTTAAATCAATGAGTGCTACAGTGAGAGCGTCCTCGGGGCCCAGTCCAAGACCGCAAATTTAATTCCTCCGCAAATACAGACATGGAGCAGGCATGCATATTTAAAAACAAAAAGCAAAAATGCTACCAAGCAAAACATTTCCCTGCACGCACACACGGCTCCACGCGGGCAGGAACGAACCACACAAGGCAAACTCTGGCCATCTGACATAATGCCCAAGATTATAGTGATGGAAGCAGGGGGGCAGCTGAGCCAGACGACCCAGCGATACGTTACAGCGTCACCAGCAATGGCTGGCGCGAACACGAGGGGACTGCACCTCAGAAGTGTATTTAGATTGGAGGGAAAATGGTCTCGCTACAGAAAACCTAAGGACATACAGTGGGTAACGTGCTATGGAGTTGCACCTTGTGCGGTACGTGTTTGTATACTATATGATCAGACTAATTTCATCTTATAGCCAATATACAGATTGAGGGGTTTGTGCTGGAGTGTAAAAGTGGGAGGGGACAGTTCCACTGATTTTTGGTAGGATGCCAATGGGCTTTTGGTGTTAGAGAAATATAAATAACTGTATCATCATGTTGCAGAAATTAGATCTAAAATATTCCTTGGAATGTGAAAAACATATTCTTAGAAAGCTCTGGTTTGAAGCATGTGGCCATTATTTGAAACACTGACGAAAGAAGTGGCATTTTGGGGAGGAAAGATTCATGTGAGCATTCCTGAGACCGCAAAGACAACACTTTGCTCTTCAAGAAACGAAACATATTACTATCTCATCTGGAGCAAGAGTAGTTGCACTCCTTAATATGCATGTGAGAAGACAAATAGTTCATCCTTAAAAACTTGCTTGCTTCTCCATGTAGCGAACGCAAGCTTCACAGAAAAATGGTTTTGGTGGTGGTGGAGTTTGTGTACTAGGTGTTTTTCTCCTTTTTTTTACAAAAACCCTAAAATGTCAATATCACTTTTCTGCTAAGTGATCAGTGATCCATTTAATATCATCTGCTACAGGGCACAGTAGCCTTAGGATGGACTCGTTGAACTTTAACAGGTTCAGTATCAAAGTCTCTGCTGATTCCTTTCTCACTCCCCCGGTGCAACCTAGAGCAGGATAACTGGCAAGTTGTTAAGTACTTACACTGGTTTTCCCAGGATGAGGAATCACAGTAAATATGCTCATAGCCACGGGTCTGATTAACATTTTCTTGAGAAATATTGACACCAGCATTAATAAGTCTGTTAAACTCTGAGCACCGGGTATCCCCCCTCTCACCTCGCTGGCAATGCAATGCCATCCCAGAGTAGGAAGATGCCCAAACCCTGTTTTTAGCAGCACAGAATCCCAGTTGGACAGTGTAATCAAGCTTGTCACTCGCGTGTGGGAACAAAGGACTAAAAGGCACAGCGGAGCTTCAACAGCCAAATACTTACCAAAAAACTACATTAGCTGTGCACTGCTGTACCTGGGATCAGCCTCACCGTTGCTTATATCTGCTCTCTCTTCTTTCTGCTGATCCATGCAATAAGAAAGGGTCAATTCTGAAAGCTCATCAGCCCCTACCATCATGACAATGTATAACCACTGCCTCCAGGAGAAAGGTTGAATTTGCAAGAGTATTCCCCAGGGGAACTGATGTTTCATTGTCCCAACCAATTGACTACAATGGAAACACCATCAAGTCTCAAGTGTACTCTTACCCTGAGGGGGCTCTCATCTCCCTTGTACTGGAGGACCTCACAACAGCAAATGTATTTATCAGCAGCATCACTTCGGTAAAAATGTTTTTATCCCTGCTCACAGACAGAAGCACAAATCCATGGAAATAGTACCAAACTTCCTCTGAGATCAGAAGGAGTTGCCTATATACTTTTTGGGGGATCTGGAGCTACATGATTTGCTGAAAATCTTCCAATGTATCATTTGCAGGGTAAGATATGGAGCTTGAAGTCCCCACCCCACAGCTGTTCATCCTCTCCTGGGGACCCACCGTCCCATGAGGAAGAGCCTGAAGATGACTGTCAGGGAGCAGTACCTGGGTGCTCAGAGCTGCCCACACCATGTGAATCTACCCCAAATCAGTTCATGGATGCTCTCTGCCATACCCATGAGTTGGGCAAAGGAGACATCAAAGACCCACAGGTGTCTCATCACAGTAGGCAGGGATGTATTAGGTCCACCCATAAGTCGAGCTAGAAACTGCCTTTTATCTGGAGAACACGTGATGGTTTCGTCCTCCTTCCCCACACATAGGCTAGAGGACTTCAGACTGGAAGAGTATTTCAACACTACGGATGAGCACAGGAGTCCAGAGTCACACTTTGCTTTGTTATCCCCAGCTCAGCGCTGACCAGCCTTGCCAAGGCAGCACTTCCTTTAAAATAAGTAAAAGGTATAAAGAGAAAATAAAGCTATGATGTTTGTAGGTTCAAACAGTGCTATAATAACTATCCATTGAGCACACTGAAAGCTAACAGCAAAAATGCGTTATTAGATGCTATGTGTGAGGGTCAAGTTCTCCCCTGCTCTTGCGCAATACTGTTTCATTTAAGCTGCTCTGACTTTCACAAGCTGGGGATCTCATCATGTATATGTAGGACACCTATAGCACACAGACAGATGGACAGATGTAGGTGGATGGTACACACTACTGCGCCATGGGTCATGCCCTTCTCATTTTGGTTCACACTCCTTCAGCGCCCCAGCTCTATCTAGTGCAAAGGAGGACATGACAGAAGAAAAATAAGCAGAAATCTCTTCTTAATGCAAAAGTCTTACTAGTCTGTTTAACAGGTCTTAGTTTTCAGAAGAAGAAAACATGAATTCTTGAGGCAAAACCAGAAATATCAGATAGCACAACTAAAAACCTCTATCTGGTATGGGTTGTTTATTCCTACATTATCTGTTTACTCATCATAACCAAGAAAAGATTAAAAAAATCAAATAAAGACCATGACTAAATACTGTACACGGGTACCAAGATATCAGAGTGCCATTAGGTTTGGATCATGCTCAGGCTTGCTTTATTTGTAGAAGTACCTGGCAGGTTATCAGTTCTCCATGAATAAGAAATAACTGTTTACACTATACCTCTACTGGACTGTCAGATCTTAGGCTTCATCTGAACTGAAAACAATACGTATATACAGCATGCAGCCAACTGAAATCTCACATATCAACTATGCGTGATACCCACACAGGATGCCAACACCAGTCTTGCAAACAGTTTATGGCGTCCTCAAAGTATCGGCTCCCAGTGGTGCTGGCAGGCCTTTCAAACAAGGGCAAGTGCAAACAAACTTTAGTATAAAGAACATTACTTTTAATTGTGTAAATCCGATGATATCAAGCAGCACAACTGATGAAACCATTACAAAATCAGCCCCAAAAACATATAAATGATGCTCTGCATGTTTTTTCCCCCTTTAAGTGAGCTGCTACAGACTATTCAGCTGGTTTCTCCCTCCCCCCTCCACTTTTTTTTTTTTTTAAATCCCTTGGGGCAGAGCCAAGAATCTCAATGTGCCACAATAACCACGTTTACTTATTTTCAACTCCTGTCTGTAGTATCATGTCATATCAGCTCAACCTGGCATCAACATGGTGCTCTTCGCCGATGAGCCCAGTGAAGAATCCAATCTGTTCCTCATTATGTGATGCTCAGGAGATATGGGAGGGTAAAAAAAAAAACCCAGAAAGGAGTGAAGGGGGAGCTAACCAGGGCAGCAACTGGACAGAATGGGAAATGGGAAGAAGTGAGTAACGACTGACAAAAGTGTGAAAGAGGAATGAATGTGTTGCTGAGATGTAGAAAAAATGGGAAAAAAAAAAAAAAAAAGGAGAAGCAATGTGGGAATGGGATGGGTGAGGAGGAGAAAAGCCTGAACAAGACAGCCTGAGTCAGAGGAAGGGGAAGTGAGAAACCCTAATGAAAACAAACCCTCCTGGAACCCAGTCCGGCACTCTGTAAAGCATAGGCTTTCTGAGCACTTCTTCCCAGAGCTTAATTCACTGATAGAACTGGAAAAAACCCAACAAAAACAACTTTCAAGGCAGGTGAAAAGTGCTCCCACACCAACCCACTCCCAACAGGCCGCGATTTTCTCTAATTGCAAGTGAATAATCAGATTCCCCCCGGGCAAAATGTTAGTGAAAAACCAGAACGAAGCGAGCGAGGGAACACCTGCTCAATGACGGGATGCGCCTTTCCAGAAAGGCTGGTGTATAGGTGCGTTATGCAGAGGCGCAGCGGAGTTTAGGTGTGGGTGTGTGCTTACACAGTCGATTAAGCATAATTTAATTACATTTAAATAACTAATAATGAAGCATATTCTAATTGCATGTAATTTCTTTGTTGTGCAATGCTGTGCACCTTGCAAAGACAACTCACAAACGCTCAGCAATGCCAGATCTCGGCGTGCCCGGGATACCTGCAGCCTCCTATGCCCTTGCCTTTGGACATGGGGTGCAATTAGTCCAACACATGTTATTACTTCCTTTCCAGCCCCGCCTCTCAGAAGGCACAGAATCAGCACCGCTCCCGAAATAAACCCACTCTTCAACACGTTTTAATTGCCACATTACATTGCGAGGCACCTGAAAGATAAAGGCAGAGGCAACAAGATCCTGACTATCTAAACTGAGCTTAAACTGGCTGTCAGGCAAATGCATGCACGTCACCCCGAAAGCCTGCTCCCTGGTATCGTCTAAACCTAAAGGTACCTCCCAAGGGTCTGCTCCTCAGTGCCCCGACAAGGCTCCCTGCTCAGCACATGGATTCAAGGATCATTCATTCTGCAGGCACAAACCTCTTTTTTTCTCTCTTTTTTTGGGATACGATAAGGGAATCCAGATGCTTCATTTCATTTGCCTGCCGGAGCCCCATGCTTACCACTAAGGCTTTATTTAGCTATCAAAAGTATGTAAGTATGGCTCTTGTCCCTATGCTTTAAAGTCTCCCAAAGATTTCGAACGCAGCTGCTTGCTAGGTTTGCCATATACGGTTTGCATGATGGTGTGATTAATACGGGTTTCCTTGGAACTAGCTCAGGTTGGTTTCCACACCTCACAGTCAATTAATCAAGAAACTGAAGAAGCCCTTTCAGGCCAGAGGCTGACACATATAGGAGATTTTGAGCAAAGTGCAAGATAAGGGCACTGAGAGATGCCAGAGGCATCTGCATTACAAGGGAGTTGGAATTTTACTCCTTTCTGACATCGTCACACTTCTTATGCCAGCTGTGCCCGGACACCGTGAAGCTCCAGGTCAACTAGATGATGTCAAAAGCCACCAAAACCAAAAGTAAGGGGGTTTCTGCATCAACGTGCATGCACAAGCAAGCTAGAAATCAAGGGAAGGGACATGATGGATAACTTGGGAAGAAGTATAGATAAGCATTTGCTGTTAGATTCATGATATTTAAGTTCAGAAAAATCCATCAAATCATGTAAATTGATCCGTACATAACAGGTGAACATACATCTCCCAGCCACTCCCACACAAATCCCAGTAATTTGTGTGTCACTGAAGCATAGTTTTGTTGGGCTAAAACAAGAGACGGCAAGACAGCCAGCCTTAATTTGAGAACAGAAAGAAAAATCCCACACTTTCAATGATAATTTGTTCCAATGGATTGTAACCCTGTTAAAAATGTGTCTCACTTCCCATGTGAATTTGTCTGCCCCAGCTTTCAGACACCCCTTCGTGCTATGCCTTTCTCCGCTAAACTGAAGAGCCCTTTAGTGCTTAATGTTTTCTCTCCTTGAAGGTCCTTAATGCTGGCAGTAAAGAACTAGCCATTTCAGACAATTTTCCTTTCAAAGCCTGTTATTTCAGAGTAACTGCATACCAAAGTTAAAAATCACAGAAAGTGTCTAGACTAGTGTATTCCTTCTGATAATATGCTTACTAAGCAGGATTACTGGCTAAAGCTCAACTTAGCTGGTCAACTGCATAATAGCGTCTTGTTTATTTAATACTATTTCCAAAGGCTTTACAAATTGCCTATATAAAGAAGTCTGCCCACCACTGAAATCATCCTCTTCACTGCAAATTGGTTGCTGAGCGAGCCTGAGCAATGCTCCGTAACGAGGAGCACAGACCAACTCCAGGCTGCAGCCTGGCCAAATCACAGCCTTCAGCCGACACAACCGTGGAGATCTAGGTCTTGCCGGTCAAGGCTACTCCCTGAATAAGCGTTAACTATCACAGAGGTTATTATACTCCGGCATAACAACTGTCCAAAACCAAGCCAGTATTTTAACCTTAATGCATAGCACTCGTACACAAGAAAAGATCTTGTTGTTTGCCAGCTGTATTAAATGCTATATGGAGAATAACCAGTTGTGCTATGCAGGCACATGCGCAAACCTACAGTTGTTAGAGCTGGGGTTGGAACCACCACCTGGTGTTACGGTTGCCTGAAAATGCCTTATACAAACATTGTTTTTGATGGCTTATTTGCTACTTGTCCAAACTGTAACCTGTAACTGGCTGAGATTTTCCAGGCCAGACTGCCTGCATCATGGTGAATACCTTTGAAATTTATTGAAGACAGAACAACTACTTCATTATGACTGATAATAAATCAGAGCTGTCTGAAAATTTCTACTGGCCATGTCTTTTGGAAGATGGACTTTGAATTGGCATGGGAGCAGCCTTCATGTCAGAGATTTATTTGATTTTTTCTCTGTTAAAATGCTGTCCGTTTTCTCTCCCAAATTACAAGCCTTCAAAAAACTGTCACTCACAAACACTTGCTGCTTGTTTCCTAAAAGCTCAGAGCTGATTTGTGCGATATCCCTGCAAACTAGGTGTGATCCACTCCATATCAAACAGGATGTCTCATGCTATTGCTGTTATTTGCTGTGCCAGGTTTTGCTGCCTGTTCATCCCAGAGCTGAGCACTGGCATTGCGCATGCCGGTGCTCTCAGCAGTCTCCCAAGAGAGTAAGAAAAGGAAACTTTTTTTTTTATTATTTTTTGTATGTTTTGGAAATTAAACCTGCAAGTGAGGATGACAGCGAGAGAAAAAGAGTATAGGGAGAAGAAGTTGTGTCAAGGATGCTGAGGAGGAAAACCAGGGAATGAAAACCTGAGAAGCAAGAAGAGGAGATTTGGGACTGTATGTACAGGAGGATGCTGGGACTTGGCAAAAAACAAAACAAAACAAAACAAAAAACGTGGGTTTTTGGACATTGGAGAAGAAGAGGTCTGTGACTGCGAGCCAAGGAAGGAAAAGTGAGCAGTTATAGAGTCCAGCAGGGAAGACACTAGAAAGCAAAGAATGCCCTGCCGAGGAGGATGGGACTGGAACAAAAGCCTAAATAGTGCAAAGCACAGATGACTAGGCTGGACAGATGAGCCAGAAGGGAGGACCGAGAGGACAAGTGGAGGAGAGGGTAAAAAAGAGTTATATCAGGAATAGGCAGAAAAAGCCTGTGCCTAATAAGCTTTCATTCAGAGCCTACAGTGAGCAAATTCCTGAATCTCCGTATTTCGAGGAAAACAACCATGAAGCCAAATTAAAAAGTAGGTTGCATCCATGCCTAATGATGGCTCACGCAAGACAGTCTGTTAGTAAATGGATTTGCCACATACTACTGCCACACAAGGGTATTTCTTTTACCTTTTTCTTTCAAAACCAAGGAAATCACATGTTGAAAACTCTGCCAAAACAACAAAATCCCTATTAAAAAGTCAAGTGCTGGAAAACAGAATTTAGCTTCCAACTTCTTTTGACCCCGAGCTCTTCCCCCCATGATGGCTGTCTCCTTCCCTGTGGGCAATAAGGCTGCTCTCAGATAAGACAGGACCACAGAGATGTGAGGGTTTGCTGTCCACGAGGATGCTCATGCCACTTGCTGCACAAGCTGGAAGGCTGGCAGGGAGGAGGAAAGGGGGTTAGAAGAACAGAAGATCAGTTGAAGGCTCTACAGGCAACTGCATCCCAACCCTTCTTCTGCCATAAACACATCCTCAGAACCAAGGACTTCACGGGCAGCTGTCACCCGCACATGCCACACCTCCTGCCTACCCTGGAACCTCCAGATGTGGTGGTCCTCACCAGCTCCAGCTGGCATCAGCTTTTCCCAACACATACCCAGTGCCTTCTAGCAGTACGTGTTCACACAAGTCAGACACCCGAAACTGTCTACAGAAAGATGCCTTTTGGGAGGTTAATCATTCTCTATTCAAACTCTGCTCTATAAACTTCAATTAAATAAAGGCCCCACTTGGAATACGGAGGAAAAAAAAAGTGGAGCAGCAATTCAAAACCCAAGCACCACTCAAGGAGGGAACCAAATAAGGTAAGAAGCTCACAGCAAAAATTATTGTGCGATCCTTTAAATTCAAAACCGCAGATAACGCAGAGCACGAGGGAGGCAGGGTTCCACGGGCAGCCTCCATCCCACCACTACTTAACTCCGAGCACTTGCCTTCACCACCTTATGAATCTTCTTTTAACATAATTGTTTGCAAAGGATAAGCAAAACCACCAACTAGCAGACAACTTGGCTCCTTTATGACTGCTACAACTTTCTATTTTATTTAAATAAAACAATAAATGCGTATCACTGTTTTGAAATTTACTTGCCCAAACGTAGACACAAGTTGTGTTTGCTTTTACTATGAGACATTGTTTTCTAACAGGAAGGCAGAATTATCTGATAGGAAACACAGCTCATGTAGCACAAGCACGTTATTAGATGGAGTCCACCTAGGCACATGATGAGCAATCCCCAAAACACAATTCAAGGGCGTAAAACACCACCATGCAACTGAGCATAATAACCTGCTTGCAAGTCTTAGAGACTGCATGGGATAGAAATAATCTTAAATCAATTGAGTTACTGTTTCTTGGCAATGTGATGGAAAGGAGAAACAGTGTAATTGGCAATCAAGTACTCCTTTGGGAGCTTCCAAACAGCCAGCTGGATTTGCAAATGCATGTTAATCTGCCAGGGCCAAATCCTGCAGGCACTTAAACAGTGGGGTAAATTGCATGCTGAGTGTAAATTAGTCTGAACAGGCATGTAAGCAGTAAAGGAGTACAACTCGCATGTCAAAGGAATGCTGCTTTTGTCCCTAAAAAGTAAATACAAACCTGCTTTCATTCCACTGCCAAAACAGAGAGTTCATTGAATGGAATCAAGCACAGATCTACTCACCCTTTACTTGCTAAGCAGTCACCAAATATAGCTCAGGGATGAACTGCAGTCTGTATGATTAATTAGCTGGCTTCTTTATCTAAATTTCCTTCAACCTTTATATACTTAACAATATCTATTTATTAAATCAATGTGCATATGTATAAAATTAAGTCCATTAGTTTATTTTAAGTCACTATATATAGCCTGGATTTCACTGCAGGAGCAAACAGTATGGGCAAACTTCAGCAGGCAGCTGGAGCAAGTGCCTGGGAGGAGTGAGGGGGACACACAGACGCTGATCTCAACTCGAAAGGACACACATTGCTACCATCCTTTAAGGGTTGTTTCAGGATTTGCTTTGACAAGAATAACATTCCAACTGAACTAATAACATGCTTGCATTCCTAGAAATAATTTCCTTCAAGTACTGGTTGCATTTATTTGATAAATACAACATTTACCTAATATCCCATGCTGTGAAGTAAGATGAACTAGAAGTGACCTTTCCAGCTTAGAGATCACACTGTTTAGATGAACAAATTCAAAAAGAAATTATCTCCAAAGGGAAAGATGTTTCTTGCCCATGACTGCATCTCAAAACCATCCAACCAAATATCTAAGGTACTCAACTTAGGAGTGACAGCACTGCCTTCTGCAGAGGACACTCTCTATTCATTATGGCAAGAGCCGAGACAACCACCTAAGATTATGCATTTAACTTCCATACGGCTAAAGTCAGGTGAGATTAATTCCACCCCACCCTGGCATGTCCCTGAAGAAAGGGCAGACCTTCCACAGAGCATCTCCAAAGAGCTTCAGTTAGGTGTATTACTGATAGAAGCCCCACTTCTACATAAAATTAATGAAGGTTTCTGCTCGCTCTCTTTATCCACAGAATCACAGAACCTTTGGGTTGGAAGGGACCATTAAAGATCATCTAGTCCAACCCCCCTGCAATGTGCAGGGACATCTTCAACTAGATCAGGTTGCTCAGAGCCCCATCCAACCCCACTTGGAATGGTTCCGGGGATGGGGCATCTACCACAGTATGAAAAATTTCTTCCTTGTACCTAGTTTAAATTTGCCCTCTTTTAGTTTAAAACCATCACCCCTTGTCCTATTGCAACAGGGCCTGCTAAAATGTCTGTCCCCATCTTTCTTAGAAGCCCCCTTTAAGTACTGGAAGGCTGCAAGAAGGTCTCCCCACAGCCTTCTCTTCTCCAGGCTGAACAACCCCAATTCGCTCAGCCTGGCCTCATAGCAGAGCTGTTCAATCGCTCCCATAATTTTTGTGGCCTCCTCTGGACCTGCTCCAACAGGTCCATGTCTTTCCTGTGCTGAGGGCTCCAGAGCTGACACCCTCAGTATGAAAAATTTCTTCCTTGTACCTAGTTTAAATTTGCCCTCTTTTAGTTTAAAACCATCACCCCTTGTCCTATTGCAACACGGCCTGCTACAATGTCTGTCCCATCTGTCTTACAAGCCCCCTTTAAGTACTGGAAGGCTGCAAGAAGGTCTCCCCACAGCCTTCTCTTCTCCAGGCTGAACAACCCCAATTCGCTCAGCCTGGCCTCATAGCAGAGCTGTTCAATCGCTCCCATAATTTTTGTGGCCTCCTCTGGACCTGCTCCAACAGGTCCATGTCTTTCCTGTGCTGAGGGCTCCAGAGCTGGACGCAGCACTGCAGGAGGGTGCTCAACAGAGCACAGTAGAGGGGCAGAATGCCCTCCCTGGACCTGCTGGCCACACTGCTTTGGATGCGGCCCAGGAGACAGTTGGCCTTCTGGGCTGTGAGCGCACGTTCCCAGCTCATCTCCAGCTTTTCATCCACCAGTACCCCCAAGTCCTTCTCAGCAGGGCTGCTCTCCATCCCTTCATCCACCAGCCTGTACTGACACAGGGGGTTGCCCGAACCCAGGTGCCAGGACCCTGCACTTGGCCTTACTGAACCTCAGGAGGTTCACACAGGCCCATTCCTCGACCTTGTCCAGGTCCCTCTGGATGGCATCCCATGCCTCAGGTGTATCAACCCCACCACTCAGTTTGGTGTCATCTGCAAACTTATGGAGGGTGCACTCAACCCCACTGTCTATGTCCTTGATGAAGATACTAAAGAGTACTGGTCCCAGTGCAGATCCCTGAGGGACATCACTCATCACCGGTCTCCATCTGGACATTGAGCCATTGACCACTACACTCTGGATGTGACCATCCAACCAATTCCTCATCCACCCAACAGTCCACCCATCACATCCATCTCTCTCCAATGTAGAGAGAAGGATGTTGTGAGGGACCATGTCAAAGGCCTTACAGAACTCCAGATAGATGACATCAGTAGCTCTTCCCTTGTCCACTGATGTGGTCACTCCATCATAGAAGGCCACTAGGTGGGTCAGGCAGGACTTGCCCTTGGTGAAGCCTTGCTGGCTGGCTGTAATGACCTCCCTGCCCTCCATATGCCTTAGCATAGCTTCTAGGAGGATCTGTTCTATGATTGTCCCAGGCACAGAGGTAAGGCTGACAGGTTGGTAGTTCCCAGATCCATGTATCTACTCCAACCTTCCTGAAAGGGAGAGGCAGTGCTGAGTCCTAGTCCTATTGCTGTCTTTTGAAAGGTGTTTGAAGTCACTCATAAAACCAGATGTTGTAGCTGCAGGGACAGGCATCTTGCAAATAAATGCCCATGCTCGCAGAGGCTGCGGGATGCCAAGCAGCCAAGCCAGGCCAGCGTCTTCTGAATGCCCCCAGGCAATCTGATATCCCAATTAACCCTGCACTGGACACCAGTGGTTTCTGGGGTGTTTGCAAGCCAATATGGGTCAAATATGAGCAAATAGGAGTTTAGGGAATGACAAGTACTGTGGGACTGGTACTTAACAAGCAACCAAAAAGTTGAGGAAGAATAAGTTCTTCCCAGGTGAGGAATACATATAGCATCTATCCTGCTCCATGCATTTCTGCCCTGATAAAGAACACATCCTCTGAGAGGCCAAATTTTCTCTGATCCCGTAATATGCAGCTCTTTATGTTAAACAAGGCAATCTCAAATTCTACAACTGCAAAGTAATTCCTATTTAAAAAAAAAAAAAAAAAAAAAAACACCACAAAACCAACCAATAAACCCCTGGGATTCACATCCTCTGAGGAAGCAAAAACTGCGTTGTCTGTGTCAGTTCCAAAGGTTCAGAGTGAAATCAGCTGCTTCCAGGTGTAGCAATTCAGCAACACAGAAACTGAAGATGACTTTTGTTATTCCTGAGCCATTTGAGAACGATTACTTCACTCTGCATCTGGCCTAAGACTGTTATCTGAATGCCTCACAAGGAAAGTGCTGTAACATCCACAAGCAAGTGTTTTAGACCCCAACCAGACTAAACAGTAGAAAATATAACGGGAAGTAAAATACAGCACTTTTTCCCCAGAGATGGCTCTGTTACAGCCTTCAGTAGTGCAAAGTACCACAGGATTATTTCCTTTCTCCTGCTTCTGATTAAATGCTAATTTGGAAAAATATACCATTAAAAAAAAAAGAAACCTTAAGAGTTGAAAAAAGACTCCGATGGTCTTAAAGCCAAGGCCAAATCCCATCACAACCGATACAAGCTGCCAGCTTCCTTCATTTACACGTCTTTTTCTTTCTTTCCTAAGTTTGTACCTTTTTCTAAGTTTCTTTGCTGGCAAGCCTCCAAATTGTCCCATCTGCGCCTGCAGCTCGCTGGAACACCTCCAGCCTCTCTTGCTTTACGTCACCTTTCCCGTAGCTAGAAGGCCAGGTAAGTAAATCTCCCTTGGCCAGCCCGGAGCAGGGCTGCAGGAGCAGCACCCCGAGGCTCCCTGCTTTCTTGCAGAGGGATCTAGACGTGGGTGCCCAGGCACACCCCAGACGGTCCCTACTGTTGGGTGACCATCGGCACAGTTCAACCAGGCACTTCACAGGGATGCAACCAACAAGCAGATGTTGAGATGCATCCTCTGGCCTCTGTTAAGCAGAGTGTAAACCAGCAGGCATTGGAGATGGGATAAAAAGTAGGGGAATTAATTTTTTTACCCATGAAGGACTTCACTGTGCTAAAGACTGAGCTGCAGCATGCGACCAGGAAGCAGAGCTCTAGGATGGGTCTATCACAGAGAAACACAAAACCCGGGAGTCTCCTGAGATAAGGAGCAAGAGAAGAGCTCCCCAGAAGACATGGGAGGAGAAGAAGGGAGCAGGATAACACAGTTTGGTTTTGGCTATGACTAATACAGCATTCAGAGTAAGTGCCTCACACCCAACTTGAAAGAGGAAGAAAAAAAAAAATTCATTTGTCTCTATTAACAACCATAAATACAGCACTTCAGCCTTATCTTTGACTAATGCGTGATTAAAAGGTATATAAAAAGAGCAAGGATTTTACGTTTGAACTGAACAGCAGGGATGGAAAGACTTATTTTAGCTGTTTAAAGATCAGGAAGCCTACTGTATGGTAATAATTTCAGTTCCCATTATAATTCCTGAAGAAAGAGGCTCCCTACGTGTGCCTCCAAAATACAACTTTCTGACTTACAACGTTCAAATGCTATGAATACTGTTGCTGCTAACCTAAGAGATGAAGAGTGTGAAAAAGTTGAAGACTCCCCTCTCGGCAGGGCAGCTATTTGCTCTCCAGAGAATATATGACACTTACTCATAGGAAGCTGTATGCAGTGGAGAAACGGGAAATAGTTTGGACTTTTACTCCAAAAATATTTTGCGGTTGGACACACCTTTTTCTTTATTTAACTCTTTCTCTCCTTTTTTTCTTTCTACTAAAACTGCAACTAATTCAATGAATTCAGAATTTGGAAATTAAAGAAATTAAAAATAATAAGAATGAAAAATTCAGTTTCTCAGTTCATTGCAAAACTTCAGCTTACAATGTAACATTACCTACAATATGAAAAATTAAAACCCTGAACTGAAATAGTTGACTTAATCTTGTCCCAGACTTGCTGGATTCTTAGTTCGTGAAAATGTTCAGCTTGGACTTTTTGGATTAATTCAGGAAGGAAGAGCCTATAAAATTTCAAAGACACCCCTGGGTGAAACCAGTTCCTACCAAGAAAACACTTCCGTGGCTGCTAGCCACTACACATTTGGGGCAAAATTAAATGCAAGCAACCAATATTCTTCTTAGTTGCTTGGCTTTCCACGTCTAGAAACTTCAACAGAGGGATAAAATAACAATAAAAACTAACAGACCTCCCTCCATTGTCTAATAGGATGTACCTGAGCAATCTCTGAACCCAGCCTTTCATTGTACGATGCCAAATGGACTGTGAAATTGTTTACCTTAATGGACAGTGCTAGTTTCTCTTAGAAACAGAATGAAATTTATTGGGTAATCTAAACCAAAAGCACCGGATTTTATTCATTTTTAGCGAAATTACTTCTGTCATTTCTCTGCTAACATGGCTGATAATTTACCAGGGAAGGTGAAACTTTAGCGGTCACGTCTGCACCTCCGTCACGCACAGGCAGCGCCGGTGCAAACCGCTGTGTTTGGAGTAAGAGGAGCTCACCAAACCCTTGGCGCTGACACCTACCAACACGGGCAACATGTCCTGCTAAATGAAATACAGGGCACAGCCTCTGGATTTTAATTTCTGAAGCAAGAACTGCCATTTTTCAGTGGCCACAAAATTTTATATACTTAAATTGTCAACCGTTAAAATAAAACCCCAAAGCAAGTAAACATAAAATACAACATAAAAACTGAAAAATCACCATGTTTTCATCTAAAGAGGATTAGACCCAAAATACCTCCAGTTTAATGGCTTTCCTCAAGGATTATATCAGCTTGTCCCTATAGAAATATATGGAATAATCTCCTCTTTTGAAAGACTGCACCTGGACAGCAGAAGTCACACATTGGTCTAACCCAGAGCCTAGGAACCACTGGTAGGGTTACAGCAGTGACAAATGAGGTTACAAGTCATCCAGAATTCAACCTCATTTGACATTTAGATTATTATTAAAGTGACATAAGGCCACAACAGAAGAGAATTCAGAAACTGTTGGATGAAACTCTGAAGCATAAGATCCTTCCAAAATTGTTAACATCAATAATGATAAACCTTCATAGCCTTAAAAAAAAAAATCCCTTTTAAAATACAGGATACCTTCAAATCACTTCTTGCAAGTTATCAAGCTCATATCAGATGGCAACTTTATCAGCCCAGGGCTATAAATGAAAAAGTCTGTTTCCACAAACAACACCATAAGCCCTTACACATTTCTTCCAATTTCTCTTTGGAAAATGCTGCCAGAAGTTATCCTGCAACACAAGACCAGTACACAGCATGCGAGGAGAAAACCTCCTCCATAAATTCAGGCACCTCCCTTGAATTTCTAAAGCAGAGCGCTGCAGCATTTGGGTTCTTCTTTATTTAATTTTATTTTTTGAAGGAACATAACAGGAAAAGAAATTTGAAATTGGGAAAACTGCTATAAATACCAGATGGAGAAAATAAGGCAAGCTGTAAAAGATGTAGGGTAGAGACAGAAAAGGGAAAACTCCAGGATAAATGATTTTCTGATTCTCCATCCACCCTGACTTTCCAGCACCATGGAAATACAGGAACCCAGGAGCCTCACAGAGTGAAAAATAATGAAAATGGAGATCAGTTGATTTTCAGTATAATGTAAATGCCACAAATGATACTCTCTAACTTCTGAATAAACAAGTTAAAATCCAAGGAAAATTAGAAGGGAAGAGTTAAAGCTCTCTGCTATTTATTTTCATATAATTTATACAAACAATTTATAGAACATACCCAAGTAGTTCTACAAGCTTTGCTTTTAAACCCATCTTCCTTTCAAATTAAAAGGAAATAACACACTTCAGCTTCAAATGCATTTAAATTAGGGTCTTAACCTGAAATCTGCTATGGAAAAAAATGCAACACCTTATCTTGAAATCTGCTGAAATAAAAGCTCCTCTTTCAAGCTCACAGACATGATTCTGGGTGAAAGAGTGGAAAAGAGAAAAGACTCTCCTTCTCCACTCCAAGGAGACAAAATCAGAAAATATTTTTTCAGCAAAAATACTGAAGTTCCTACCAAAAAAAAGAGTAAAATTACCTGAAAGTTATCATCAAACTCCTCTATTCTGAAATTATCTTTCCTATAATCTCAGTAATATAAAACTGTATATATACACTTTACCTGAAATATAAAACTAAAAACAAAACAAAGAGCTCATAATGCACCGAAAATCACAGCAAGAAGAAAATGGGATGAAGAAGAAGAGGTGAGGTCCATTCAAACCAGACAGCAGCAGAACCAGGAGTAGAACAGGAAAGTCCACCGGACCTAAACATGGATCTGGTGGCAAAAAGAGCTGCCCCTTGGCTTGATAACTCAGGGTTGACCGACAGACGTGCATCATCCCTAAATCTCACCCCATGCGTCCAGAAAGTTAAGAAATTTCTAGATTATATTCCTGTTACTCCCATCATTTTGCCAACACATCAGCTCCTTTGGAGGCTCATCCTGCCTCCACCCCAGGGCCCCGCTGGGCTCCCCTCCATGGACATACTGCATTTCACCTGGTCAACGTGACTTGCCGAGAGCAAAATAAAGATTAACTAAGACTGAGGACCTCATTGCCTAAAAGCACAAATCAAAATGTTCCTGGGCCTGTTTTCCTACTGAAAGAGGCAAATGTTAAGGAACAAAATTGGTGTCATTTTCTGCAGTCCTGGAAGTCAGTCTGGATTTGATTTAAGGGTACAATTTCTCTCCAACTACCTTTATATGTCTGAAAGGTCGGTGTCTAGTCCAATCTGGTCTGATAGACTTGCCGTGCAGCCAGTGGAGAGGGCCAGCCATTTCCAGAGGGCAACCCACGCACAGCGTTTCAGAAGGGCCCATTACAGAGGAAGCCCAAGTGACTAGGTTAGACACAACACGCCATTTGTCAGGTTTGGGCAACACCATCTGACTGGCAAAACACAACGCCAGCAAGTGTATCGAATACATAATCCAGACGAGGCTGCAAATAAACCTCCTCTTGATACAGTCTTGCTCCCATTGCTGGGCAGAGCTTTGGTCCTTCTCACCCCCCGGGGCTGAGTCCAAGCTTGTACTCAACGCAGGGATGATAATACCGGGTATCAGAAGCTTATGAGAGATAAAAACAAAGTGTGCTGACGCTTATTCTCATATCACCATGACGAAGTTTTCTAATAAATACGACAATTCTTTCAAAGCAACTTCTAAATAAAAAAGAATCTTCTGATGATTAACATACACTGATTAACAATGAAAACTCTCATTACAGGCATCACAAGTCACCTTTTCAATCCAACGTTATCTTTACAACCATGCCCGCTTTCCCTTTGCAATCATTACATTTCACAGCAATCATTAAACAGAGTTTATTTCTATACATAACTTAGGGAAACAGCCAATTTGCAAAACTCGAAGTCCTCACACTTGGCATTCCTCTCACATCATAAACTAAGTGTACACATGTAATTTTATAAACACACGTTTTATTAGCTTGGCTAAAATAGTTGGGCTGTAGCACTGACATTAAAATTGCTAGAAATTCATTTCAGAAGTATCTCTCCTCATTTGTTTGAAACTTTGGTCTATCACTAACCAAATAAATCTTCTGTACCACATACCTGCCTTCAATTCAACCTCTTCCTAAATTTCAACCTAAATTAATACCATCTTCAAGACTTAAAGTGAAAAATATTTTTAAATGTTAAAAAAAAAGTATCTTTTCTATGACAGGCCATAGTATCACCATGATTTGCACTGGGGAAGGGGTCAGAAGTGGTAGGTATGGAAGCAACCAAAATCACTGGAGAACTCGGTCCAGGCTGCTGCTGCCCGGGATGGAGCCCGCTGCAGATGGCAGAAAAAGGGAGGGTGCCCCATGCTCACACATGAGCAAAATGTGCTCAGGAAGCAAAAGGCAGTGTGAGAAGCTGCCAGCCAAGAAGATGCTGTGAGGGGTAAGACCAGGCTCAACTTGGGCTCCTCACCTACCCAGGAGTACTTAGGGAGCTGCCAACAGGATGTGCCAGTGGGATCCATGCAGTTAACTCAGGAGTTGGCGTGGCTGCCAGCTGAGAGCCTGCAGTGCTGGATCGGCATGGAGGAACCACTCTGGGCATCTGCAACACACTGTCCTCTAAAGAAAGACGAGGTGGATGGAGCTCTCCTTCAACTAGATGAAAGTTACAGTCATAGGCTGCAGTACTGCTGGTGGATTTACCATGGCCAAATCAAAGCTTTACTTCAACAAAGCTTTCAACATGGTTTCCCATAGTCCCTGTAGCCTAATTTAGGGGATCTGGACTGGATGAGTGGATACAAAGTGGATGAGTCACTGGCTGGACTGCTGGGCTCAAATAATAGAGGTGTGTAATTCAAAGTGTCCCTGGCTTCTCACACATCCAGGGTTCATCATGGCCAGTGTTCCTGTGAGGTCAGTGTTGAGACCATTGCTGCTCAAGCACAAGCTGGATGGTGGAATAAAAGACCTCAAGCTCTAAAAGAACACCAGTTTAGGAGAAGCAACGGATATTGTGGTGAGAACTACTCTTCAGAGGCATTGCAATAAGACGGAAGAATAGCTGACATGAAAACAGTTGTCAAGAACCACCCAAAACTTCAACAAAGACCAATGTCAAATGCTGCTCTGGGAATCACTGTGCATCAGTATGGGGTGGGGACCGGGGGGAGCAGCTCAGGAGAAAAAGTCATGGTGGTCCTGGCGGGCAACGAACTGAGTGTGAGCCAGCAGTGCATCCATGCAGTGATGATGTTTAATCACACACTGGGCTGCACCACTGTAAGGGTAACCAGCAGGTCAAGGGAAGCGAGGCCACGTCTGGAATAGCAGGCCCAGTCTTAGACTCCTCAGTGCCAGGAGCGAATGACAAACCGGTGTCTATCCAGTGAGACTGTCGGGGGGCCCAAGCATACAATGTATGAGAAGAAGCTAAGGGAACCGGGTTTGTTTTGATTGGAAAGAAAAGGTTAATGGTGGCAGAGAGGAACCTCATTGCAGTCTTGCCCCACCTAAAGAGAGACTCTAGAGAAGACAGAGCACAGAGAGGAAACAGTCAAGAGCTGCAGCAAAAGAAACTGCTATTAGACAGAAGTGAAAACTCACAGCCATAAGTGTGGTTCAGCATTGGAACAAGCTGCCCAGAGGCATTTTCTCAACCAATTCAGACAAGGCCTGGAGCAACTGGACCCAACACTGAGGTTAGATCAGGTTGGAGCAAGAGGATGGGCTAGAGGACCTCCCAGTCTAAAAGATTCTGCAGTTTGCTGATGTGCTTTGAAATACAAATTGCTGTATTTTCTGAAAAATCAGCCCTTAAAATTTCTGTATATTTTCTGTCTTCATTTCTTTGGCTCTCTGCTCCCCATCTGCAATGTGTTAATAACATTAACATCAAGGATGGAGTCCAAGTCCCAATTCAGATTCCTCAATGTAGGTGTCTTCATGTAAGCCAAACACCTACGCTCCCCTCATGCTCAATGAATGTCTAAAAATCCAGCTCCCTCCACACTGACATCTAGTGCCTTTTAAGGCTCCCCAGCATATTATATGAGACATCCTCAAGGGACTGTCAGATATGACAGAAATTATACGTGGACGGATAGTCCTCTGCCATTCTAGCAGGAGATCGGGTAGGCAATGCTGGGGCATGTGAAATGACCCCACTAGCCCTTCAGCTGACCAAATGCAGGTTCATGCTCAGAAGCCCCTGCCATCAAGCCCACATGTCCACACTTGCAAGTCTGAACCTACGGCTGAATCCTAACCATAAATTCTACAGCCACTTAGGGTCGTGATGAAAAGAAAGCAAGACACAGCGAGGAGCAAAGAGCACCAAAGGAATCCTGGCAAGTATCATGGACTTCATCCTGCCAGAGAAGATCCTCAAGCATTTTTAAAAATAGTGAACTGGGCCACTATAAATGAAGGACAAGGGAAAAGCAAAGTAACGAAAAATCCCCAAGAAACTGTGCTTTGAATAACCACGATCGTGCAAAAATACTACAATAATGATCGTATAATTATAGACTGCCTGATAATGCAAACAGAGAGTGGACAGACTGGATTGGCACAGGAATTTCCCCAGCTTCCAAGTTTTTTGACTTTGCAAACTTGATCATACTCTTTTAATGCACTTACAGTGTGCAATATTCCAGGCACAGTCATGAGTATATGAATACTAAAGGGTGAAGTTTTCAAAGACACTCAGTGTTGGATTAACATTTCTCTCCCTGAAGACCAGGGTAATTTCTTTATGCTTCTGACATCTTCCTCCCCCTCCTCTCCTCCACAGATTGAGATTTATAATGTAATTTTATACAGCCTTACTTTTTCCTCTTGAAATCATTCCTGCAGCTTTATGAATTATGTTCATAACATCATGTTCTGAATACCTATTTTAAGGAGTTTCTTTTGTCCTAATAGTTCCTATGAAAAAATTGGTTGAAGCTGGCAACGCTCCAATAAAATCCACATTCAGTTACTCCATTAAGGAAAAAAGTGAGTACTTTTGCTTATACACTACAAACTAGCACATAGCTGTGAAATATTGTCATTATTTTACAGCACTGTTCCTGTTTTCTACTGAATATCCTAAAATGAAGGGTTTCTTCAGAGTACAAAATACAAGGATGCAAACTTAAAAATTGTAATTTGGCAGCACTTAAGTCTTTCTTTTTTAATTTTATTTCCTATCATATTAAATAACACCAACTGGCAACAGCCTTGCATGCTGAATGAATCCAGATGCATTTCCTGACTGGAAAGAACCAGGGAGATATAACGTGGCAAGAGACTGGTATTGTGCTCATTAGATCACTAAGCAGCAGTGCTTATAAACATATTTAACTAGACTCTATAAAGGTATTCAAATGTAGCTGCCAGAATGTACTTTGAAATTTTCCCCCCAATACAAAAATGCAAGAGATGAGAAATTATGTCCCTTTAAAGGAGAAAGTTCAAGGTGAATGCTACTTGATTAACTCACTTTGCTATTAATTAAATTCAATAAAAATCCCAAATATGGCATGTCATCCTTTATTAGCATTTCTGCAGAAATAAGAACTATGCTTATCATTCAGCCAACAAAATTTAGTCAGAATTAATGAAATATCAAACTATAATAACATAGCAGAGGAAGGACTTACGTTCAAAACATGACACTGAAGGGAAAAAAAAGCAGTATCTCCCAGTGAGGTTTGTAAAAAAACCCAAGGAAAAGTATTATTATGCAATTTACATTTATTTTTTCATACAGATATAAAATTTATATATATATATAT
>NW_010513895.1:0-18514 GCF_000687285.1 Phaethon lepturus
GACACTGTGCCTCGGCGGCCCTCCCTTCCCCGCCCCGGGACTGCCACCGGCGCTTGGCTCCTTCGCCCTCAAAGTCCCGCTCCCCGGGCCGGGGGAGGGCGCCCGGGAGCTCTAGGGGCGCCCCCAGGGCGGTGTGAGAATGGGCGGGGAGGCGCCATGTTGTAGGCCGCGGTCGCCTCGTCGCTGGTGTAGCGGCGGGTATTCCCGGGGGGGGGGGGGGGAAGTGGTCACCTGTTGCCTTCCCCCGCGGGTGAGGCGAGGAGGGGTTGTCGAGTTTAAATTTGGGTAAGTGTGACACTGGGGCGTTAGGTTTTCTTCTTCCATATTAAGGATATGGTGATTGAAAGCTGCGCATGCTGTTTCTCGGGTAAAGCCAGTGCAGAATCGCAGTCAGAGGTAACCTGAACATGAAAATACTGCTCCGCTCATTCCTTCCGTGGAAATAAGATACCTGCACACCCTTCTTTTGTTTTCTGTCATTCCTTTTGGTATGTGTGTCTTATCTACCTGTTGAAAAGTCACCTCTGACATAAAACATACTGAAGCAAACAGAAATAATTAATTTCACTTGCCTTTTCCGTATTTTCTTAAGTGGTTCGCTGGAGGATACGGAAAATCACTGCTGAGGGTTTTGATGACAAAACTGTATTGTTGTCTGCATCAGTGATGCCGTGCTTCGTGTAACCCACTGCTGGGTTGTGGGAGGTCCCTGTATTGCTAATGCTGGTGATTTGCTTATCTTTACATATACAAGTACCTTCTGGGTTTACAGACGTGTTTTGCGAAGTTGGAGGGTCGTGCTTTCCTATAATAATTGATTACTTAATTGAGAGGAGAAAATTTTTTTTGTTTGTTTCATAACAGATTAAAATACTTGGAAGAAAAGAATCTGTTTCAAAGTCAGCATTTCTCTTTTCAGTTAAAGCCCATAGAAAGTTCCCAAAGAATGAGTCACACAGCTCGTTTCCCAGTAAGAACAAGGAAGACAAGGTTCAACAATTTTGTTATTTGATGAAGGTTAAAAAAAAAAAAGAGAAGAAAAACGTTGCAGAAACATTCTTAGACTTTTTTTTTCCCCTTAATGAAAACTGTATGCTCATTCTCTAAAAACAATAAACTGCAATCGCTATAATCCTCTCACTGTTTTAAAGAAATTACTTGCTGCCATTTGAAAGGTGCTGTAGATATCATTGAAACCTGTGGCAAAAGCGTAAAGTGGAAGAGCATGTTTCTTTTTCCTGTATAATGGATAACCAAAAAGGAAATACAGTGTTTGTACAAACATAGGTTTCGAACTATTGACATGTTTAATTTTCTGGCTGTGGTTAGTCTTGTTGAAATTGGACAGGAGGTAGCATATATGCATAAAATTAATCATGTGTACAGGGGTTGCAGGCTCTACTGAGGTGATGCAGTGAAGGCTATCGGGATAGACCTCAGGACTAGACAGGGCCTGGAGGCTTCTTCTGCAACTGTGTACTTTCTGAAAGAAAACTATGGAGTTTTGGTCTCATGTCTGCTGTTAGTGGTTGGTAGCATTCTTTGGGATTTCCTGAACTAACATTTGCTTTGCTGCAGCGTACAAAGGCTCCTTTCAGGATTAAAGTTTGATTGTGTTAAACACTGCACAAGCATATAGTAATGCATAATACCTGCAACTAGAGCACAAAGTACACATCTTGTCAATGTATTATGTTTCCTAAAATGTGCGATTCCTCAGCTGAGGAATGGTGAAGGGTTTCCATTTTCTCATGGTTAGCTAGCTGGTTGGGTGTATGGCTGGCATGGTTGCCTTTTGCTTACTGCCAAACTACCAGAGCCTCTGATAGTCAAGTGGTATTGAAGCTGGGTTACTGGGGAAACTGGTGTCAGAGTTCAATACCCTGACCAAGTTCTTTCAGATATTCCACACAAAGAGAGTTTAATGCTTTAATACCAGGTTTCCTTATTGGAAGATATTTGATGTTACGCAGGATTTTAATGTAGCCTAGTGATACAGCAATCTCCTGAAATCACAACATGAGCCTAACATAGCAACTGCAACACACAACTGAACCACAAGACAAACAGCACACCCACTACCAGTCCCTGTGTGCTCACCATCATGATGCTGGGTGTCCCCAGTTGCCAGGGAGGAATATGTGACTGGAAGCCAGCTCAAGCCCCCTGCTTTCTTCAAAATTTGTTTTATTGGTTGCTCAGTTCTGGTGCTCTGTGTTGGGCTGAGCTGTGTAGACAGTTCCCCCATGCTGGTCTGGCTGACTCAGGAGGATAGTACTTCCTATCGATTGCTTTAGGGAAGGCCATTTGCACAGCCAGTTGTCCCACTCTGCTGATAGAGCAGTTTTTCTAAAACAAAGGGGGCCCTGGGCCCCCTTTGTGATGAACGAAGTTCAGCTTAATGTGCAGCAGCTGTGGCCACTGGCTGTGTTCTTCTCTGCGCTTCACGGGCATATGCCTGTCTTCTTTGAGCTTTTTTCCATTGTGGGGGATTGTTGATGGTTGACAACTGGAAAGCAAGGGGTGATGCAAATGCAAAAGACTGTCTATCCAGTTCATAAAACCTTTTCCTTGAGCAGTGACTCTTTGAAGCTTTTACTCGTTCAATAGTAATGAGGGTACTTAATTAAAAATCTCTGCAGACAAACTGGCTTTGATTCTTGAATGTGATACAGGCCTGGAAATAAGAGGATGAAAGTGACTGGTTTATGGAAGTTACATGTTGATGTCATGCAGTTGAAAATGAGGTTAGCACGTTGCTGCTTTGACCAGAACATCCTCTTAAATAGGTGCCTGGTTAATAAGCATGGTGACTGGCACAAGTGGAACTACAGTCCCCACCTGTTGATTGCTCCTCTGCAGTAAGGTGACCACTGTCACATTCAGTGATGCGTGCATGATCCCACATAGTGTATTAGTCAATAGGCCAATTTGTTAACAAAGTTTTACATGTTCAGAGTATGTCGGTTTTCTTTGAGAAGCCTCTGCCATCCAAGGTGTTAATTCTCTTCCTTATCTCTTTCTCTCAAGGTTTGGACATCTAAGCGTGGCTCACATCTTGCTCGAGAACGGTGCTGATCTCAATGCACAGAATAAGTTAGGAGCCAGTGTCCTCACAATGGCCTCCAGAGGCGGCCACATCAGCATGGTGAAACTGTTGCTAGAATCTGGAGCTTTTGTAGACAATTATGACCATTTTAGCACAAGTGTACTTAACAGCAGCAGAGACGACCTTCCTGATATCACTCCACTAATGGCAGCTGCTCAGCATGGACATGAGGCAGTGGTACATCTGTTATTAGACTGGGGAGCTGATTGTAATTACTCTGTGAAGACTATGGGCTGGAGTCCCTTAATGTTGGCAGCTGTTAGTGGAAAGGTGAGCTTGGCACAGCAGCTCATGGAGAAAGGTGCCAATCCTGATCACCTGAATGTACTACATAAAACACCTTTTGAAATCTCTGTTGGCTTCAAACACAAAGACATGAAGGACTACCTGGAATCTCTCACAACGATCAGACCCCAGGAAGGTATGGAGTGTTATTTTTTTGTTTCGCTTTCTGGAAGTTTTGATTGCGTATTTAGAAATTGAAGGGGTTATTTTGTACGTACATGATGTTTCTTTTCAAAAGTCTAGTTACAAGTTATAATGTTGGAGTAGGTGCACCTACCTTGGGTGAGGGAGGAATGCCCAACTTCAGCAGATTACCTCCATGTTAGCATAATGAGATTCCTGCCCTGCAATAAAAATGACGTGAAACGTTTTAAAATGTTCTAATGTTCTAAACGTTTTTTGCTTTTAGACACGTAATCCAGGTGCTTATTTAGAAAGAAAATTACAAAGGCCTACTTGAAATGGCACTAAAGAAGGGACACTAAAAACAGAATAGGATATGAAAGAAAGGGTGTCGCAGACTCAAAGAAAACCTAAAACATCCAAAACCTAGAAAACCCTGCCTTGTAAGGAAAGACTGAAGAAGTTCAATCTGTCTAGTTTCATGAGGAGGTGGCTAAGAGGTGTGATGATTTACTACAGTGTCCATGTTAAGGACAGGAAGTCCTATACTGGAGGGCCTTTTTATATGTCAACCAAAGAAAAAACCTGTGAGTTTAAAGTTAGAAGAATTTGAATGGGAAATAAGATGCTATGTTTTGTGGTGAAGCTTAGACCTGGAGTGACTTAGTAGAGGTATGCAATAGCTAACAGTTGCAGTCGAGGTTAAATGCCTTTCTAAAACTCATCATCGAATTGTCTTCACCAGGTTTTACGTACAAGGCCTGTGACATGCAGAAAACCAAATGAGGTTAACTTTAACGGTTTCTTCTACCATTCTCTGAATATATGAAACCTCCTCAAAGTCCTTTGATAGTGGACTGTGTATTGTAAGAAAATGAAGTATGAATGTGGATGAATAACAAGTCGGCATGTCCCCGAATTTTCTGTTCCTTGCAGGAGAGGGGAATACTTAATTAATTTCAGGACTTCATAAAATTCATAAGCAACCCCCTCTCTTAAAACGTGAATATGCCTGTTTCTGTGCACGCACAGATATAGGCACACATACTGCTCGTGTATGTACAAAACTAGATTAAAATGACATTATTTCAATGCAAATCTCAACTAAAATGAAGTTAAGAAATGCTGCTTTTATGGTTTTTAATTTTGCCCTGTAATGCATTCGTTATGTGCACTGAATGAGACAAGAGAACTGATAAAGAAACATTTTGTGACCGTGTAATTAAAGAATGTGTGGTGGTCATGTAGCTTTAGCTAGGACCATGGAAGGATAGAAGAAATCTATGATTTTGTGGAGAGAGGTAATATCTGGTACTAAGGGATCTGAAGGCTTAGGAAGGTGTGAGCAAATTTATACTACAACATTTCTCTTCAGTCTTAACCAGTATATCCAGTACCATACACTCAACCAAAAGGACAGAATAGTATATTGTTTGTCTTAACAGTATTTTTCCAAGATTTTTGAATTACTAAGCAAATTTTTATTCTCTTGACAGTTTTTTGTATGTAATTTTCTAGGATTTTTGTTTTTATTGAAGATAAAGGTTAAACCTACTTTCTGTCACCTGTCAGTTTGAAATGTTAATGAATTTAGTTTTTAAACATTTTTTATTTATTGCAGATATCTTTCCAAATTAGCTTTTCTTTCTAGCTGGTTCTATAAAATACTGTTATGAATGTCTTAGTTTTGTTAAAGTATTGTGGATTTGTTTCTCTTTCCTTCCCCAGAATTTTGTTTATGATAACAGAAATGCATTAAATCTGTTTCTCAAATCAGACAGTTTGATTTGGACATTATGTTGCACATTCAAATGTCAGTAAGTCATTTCAGAGGTTGAGACCTTACTCTGTATGTGGCTGTTTGGGGACACTTTTCAAGGTATTTGTGCTTTATGATGCAGAGCAGTGCTGGGAGGTGCTTAACCACAGCATTTGGAAGAACTGCACCTGGATATTTCAGCTTTGGAGTACTTGTTATGAAATCTAAGGATGTGGCTAGCCCTAGAAAAAAACCTTTTCTAGGAGCTACCACCCATCCAGTCATGCTGGCAGAAAGCCTGTGCAGTAGGATATCCCCTCTAAGCTCTTTGCCACTTGTGATACCCAAATAGGCTTATTTAAATATATTTTCTGATTATGTCTATATTACACTGCCATGTGGACATGTCCGCAATCCCCAAAATTATTAATTTTTGTTTACATTTGGTGTCATTTCGGCAGGTCAAGCTTCCCTTGTACTTTAAGAAGCAAGGACAAAAATCTGACATTTGTTTCTGCTTCAGAGAAGGTGTTAACTTAGTCAGATGTTGACTCATAGGTTAAGTTGAAGCTAAGGCTTTCATACAGCCACGCTGCCAGACAGAACCATCTGACTGTAGACATTTGCTCATGACCAGTCTCCGAGGAATAGACATCAGTTGGTTACAGTACACAGACAGAATCAGATGTCTGTGGGGTTCACCAGGGCAGTGCTTTATAACTTGCCCCTGTGTTTGCACATACAGAACATACATGCAGGCAGAGTTGGCCTGATGAGTCTTGAAAGTTTTCTGGGGTTATACCACCTAAAGTATTGAAGAAGTCTGTTTAAGCTAGGAGGGTGGACTTGCTTTAAAGCAGATGAGTGTTCCTGTCGCCTCTGCTAAGGGGGAGTTTCCATCACCAGAAGGATAGTAACTAATTGGGGCAGAGAGGGGGGTAAAAATGTTAAGCTTCCACACAAATTTCTGAATTGTTTTTTGACCATGGCTTCAGTCTCCTTCTAGCACTGGAGTCTTGTGCATCGTGGGAAGAAAAAAGATCCTTTCTCTCATAAGAAAGGTGCCAGAAAAATCATGGATCAGAATTTGTCTTCTGATCCATTGCCATAGATAGGGCAAACTGCCTCCCGAAAGCAAGCAACTCGCTTCTCAGGGCTGTTGTCAGTAGGAAATTCAGAACTACCCAAAATGGCATGGGTGTTGCCTGTGTTCTGTCCCTATCCTTGCTTCGGCTTACCCCGACAGCAGTCCTTCCTTCTGGCATCTCCTTGTGGTCTCCTGCTCCCTGAGGCTGCTTCTCTTCCAGGCTTTCCACATGCCAAGAACGGAGTCTGGTCCTTTCCTAAACTAGTCTTTTGAAATTTGTTTTTCAACAGTGAGCTCATACACAATTCCTTCTGTAAAAGCAGTTTCTGAAAGAGGAGAAAAATGTAGGAGCCACCACTCTCTTTCCCAGTCTTAAACTAAGAGTTTCTCTCTCTCTCTTTTTTTTTTGTACTTTTCCAGCAATTGCTTTTGTTCAGCATTTTCAAATTAATTCCTTTGGAGTCAAGCTATGAACATTAACCTTTTCTGTATTGTCATAAAAATGGCAGAATCAGGCCCAGGAAATCTCTCAACGTCTCCTCGTTTTCTTTAAAATCTTTTTACCCCATTGATTCTGTAGTGTCAGTAATGCTTTGGAAGGTGGAGGAAGATGTATTTTTCTGGCTTGAGTGGAAGGTGCAAAATATTTCACTATTTTTTTTCCTCATCTTTCATAGTGTCAGCAGTTTCAAAGTGCTTTGAAAGCATGTCGAAGGAATGACCCTTCATTCAAAATATCAAAATTTGTAATAATTACAGTTCTTATTATGGGGGTGGTGATCTGGGAGTGGAAGGATATCTATTAATGCACAAATAACAAGCTGTGTGGTTAAATCATCACCATTATTTTTGTGACCTTCACAAACTAACCTGGCAATACTCAAGAGGAAATAAAAATGGGACAGTTTGTAAAACTCCTTTTGAGTCACCTTTCAAAATAATCCCGTACTGTTTGAGTGTTTGCTGTTGTACAGAGGATTACACCAGACCACAGAACCATACTGTGGTTCCTTAATTGGTATTTTAGTCTTCCAGACAGGAAACACAGAAGTTCCCAAATACAATTTCCTGATAGAGAATGGAAGTTGAAAGGCAAAAGCCTATACTGGCGCTTTATTATAGTTTGTAGTTTTAGCTCTGCACAGAGAACCATACAGGTGAGTCATTCTTCCCAATGGGGATAAAAAGGTTATCAGTGCTTTCTTTGTTCATTTTAAATATATGTCTAAACATCTGTTTTGTAGTATCTTTATGTAATTTTTTAATAGTTTTTGCTATAAAAATTATACTAGAAATTTTTTCTTTTTTAATGACTGCTAATAGAAATATTTATATTTCTTTCAGATGCAGAAAAGAGGCAACCTGATGTCTTCCATGCTTTGAAATTGGGTAAGTAGTGATAGGATCCTTCCACCATGTCTGGTTCTTGTAATTTCAGAGCATGTTTGTTTGCTAACACAGGAAATCATGTTTTTATATATGACTTTGTTTTTTTCCATATTTTTCTTTTCATTTTAAAAGTACATTTATTTCTGTAGTTTATATTTTTTCACGTTCCAATATGAGAAAATATTTATGAACTCCTGGTTGTGCCCTTCATGCCAATATGGTGTGATACAGTAGTTCCAATTATTCCAAAACCATGCTACCGTTACTATGATTTTTTTTTTCCTTCCTCATAAACTTGAAGTTTGAAAACAAAAGTGCTGATTGGTGCAAAAATTATGCTGGCCTCTACTTCATGTGAGCTTTGTAATTGCTTTTTAAAATTGCTTCAGGAAAAAAGATCACGGTGCACTGAAGGCTGGCTCTACCCTTCCTGACTGTGATATGTGCATACAGAATAAGTTAGAGTTGGGCACAATTACCTCTCCAACTTTTTTGTCCATGTACCAACTCCTGACTGTAACATAATCATGAAGCCTTTAGTATGGTTCCCTTTCTTGCTTTCAGCAGGGGGCTGCAACCTGAAGAGAGCTCTGAGTTAGCAACTTTCACAGTTTCTGATAGATTTTGAGATCTTTTTTATTATTATTATTTGTAAATGAAGATTTTTGTGAAGGAAAATGCCATTTTTTCTAAACAACTCTCCAAATGGTTTCAGCATTGTGTCTTTAGATCGACAGTTATCTTCCAGGTTTTATTGTTGCTGCATTCCTATTGAAAAGTTAGAGGTGTGTTTTAAATGGTCAAGCCTGGCCTTAGCGTTCGGATCTCATCCTGGGTTTGGTACAATGGTTTAACAGTTGCTTTTCAGTTAACCATCTGTCTTGGTTTAACCCACCTCCGGGCTAAATGCTAGCAATTGCTCTACCACCCGAAAAACCCCTCCCAGCCGAGAAAGGGAAATTGGGGAAAGAAAGGAAACTTGTGGGTTGAAATAGGTTGAAATAGAAACAGATTTAACAAAACAATAAAACTAATACTAATACTAAAGCCATGTAAAGTACACAGAGTTATACTCGGCCCAGATATTGGTTGCGAGCTGCATGCTCCCAGCAGCAAACACTGGTCGACGAGCACTGCGAGCGGCACAGCTCCAGCGCAGGGAGAGCAGGCCTCGGGAGCAACGTGACGGGTGAGACCCTCCTGGGATGGCAGCCATGGAGAGAGAACCGTTCCCAGCAGACTCCCCAGTTTATGGTGAGCGTGATGTTTATGGTATGGAATACTTCTGCTGGCCTGCCTGGATCAGCTGCCTTGGCCTCCATTTCTCCTAGCTTTAGCACCTGGCTGTCTCAAGACTGCTGGAGGCCTTGATCACTATGGAAACCCAGATACCATGGCTGGCCGTGAACTCAAAGAAAGTGTCTTACCAGCTTTGTTCTCACAGTAACGGGTGCTGCAGTCGTCTTAGAAATGCAGCTTTCCTGAACAGAAAACTGATTTTATGCTTTTTTCCCAGCAAAACCAGGACACCATCCTAAATCACCTTCTCAGGAATTTTATGGCTTTTCAGGCTACCAGAACTGGAAATGGGCAGACATGGTAGTGAAGAAGAAAGAGGTGATAGGTAGCAGTACTGGGAGCTCTCTCTTAAATGTCGACTCTTCACACGTAAGATACCCAAACTTCTTCCTGGGAAACCGTCAGGTCTGTAAGATTTTAGAGAGTTCAGATGCCCTTCTTGTACCCCTGTGACTTTTAATTTGAGATTTATAAACATTAGCGCTGTGTCAGAAGGAGTCTTATGGGGGAGCCAAATGAATACTGGTCAGCATACTCCTTTTGTTTTTTTCTGAAATACTTGCCTATGGATAGCAGCAGTGTTAAAAAAACCAACTGTGGTGAGTTGACCTTGGCTAGAGGCCAGGTGCCCACCAAAGCCACTCTATCACTCCCCCTCCTCAGCTGGACAGGGGAGAGAAAAGTATAACAAGAAGCTTCTGGGTTGAGATAAGGACAGGGAGAGATCAGTCAGCAATTACGTCACATGCAAAACGGACTTAACTTAGGGAAATTACTTCAATTTTTTTACCGATCAAATCCAAGTAGGATAATGAGAAATAAAACCAAATCTTAAAACACCTTCTCCCCACTCCTCCCTTCTTCTTGGGCTCAACTTTGTTCCTAATTTCTCTACCACTTCCCCTCCGAGTGGCACAGGGGGACAGGGAATGGGGGTTGTGGTCAGTTCATCACACCTTGTCTCTGCTGCTCCTTCCTCCTCAGGGGAGAACTCCTCACACTCTGCCCCTGCTCCAGCCTGGGGTCCCTCCCACGGGAGGCAGTCCTCCATGGACTGCTCCAGCGTGGGTCCTTCCCACGGGCTGCAGTTCTTCACGAGCTGCTCCAGCCTGGGTCCCCCCACGGGTGCTGTCCTTCAGGAACAGACGGCTCCAGCCTGGGTCCCCCACAGGGGTACAAGTCCTGCCCGCAACCCTGCTCCAGCCTGGGCTCCTCTCTCCATGGGTCCACAGGTCCTACCAGGAGCCCACTCCAGCGCAGGCCTCCCACAGGGTCACAGCCTCCTTCAGGCATCCCCCTGCTGTGGCGTGGGGTCCTCCCCAGGCTCCAGATGGAGATCTGTTCCACCAGTGTGGAGCTCCATGGCTGCAGGGGCACAGCTGGCTCCACCAGGGTCTTCCCCAGGGGCTACCAGGGACCCTCTGCTTCAGCGCCTGGAGCCCCTCCTGCTGCCCTGGCTTGGGGGTCTGCAGGGCTGCTGCTCTCGCACATTCTCACTCCTCTCCTCTGGCTGCAGTTGCACAGATTTTTTTTCTCCCCTTCTTAACTCTGTTACCCCAGAGGCACTGCCACTGTCGCTGATGGGCTTGGCCTTGGCCAGCAATGAGTAACTGTCTTGGAGCCGGCTGGTGTTGGCCCTGTGAGACATGGGGGAAGCTTCTGGCAGCTTCTCAGAGAAGCCACCCCTGCAGCCCCGACTACTACCGAAATCTTGCCACACAAACCCAACACACCAGCTCACTAGGTTAAGAAGTGTCCAGGCCAGAGTTCAAAGTTAATTCTTGAGTCTGTGTCGGTTTCAGGGTTTCTGTTTAACAAGGTCTCTGATGCGGGTCTGTGTTAAAAAAGCCACCTGCTGTTTTTTACTAAATTGGGACATAAAATGGTAGTTCTGTGCTTTTATATCTTTCCTGTTCCAAGAAATTAGCTGAGAGGCACAGGTGGGTGTTTAGTTTCAGTGAGTGCATTCAAGTGCCTGCAGGGTTTGTCTGAGATTCTGACAGGCTTAAAGTTGAGAATTTTTCCATTTGCATGGCAGTTGATGATTTGCTGCTTCTTGCCTCTGTTCCTACAGTGGCACATATTCGGTCATAGAGATCTTTTTTCCTCTTAACTTCTCCCCTGCTTTTGCCTGCCATATGTCATCAAAAAAGTAAGGGAAGTGGGTGAACTTAAGCTCTTTGCTTAAGATACCCCTGACTACCTGATACATTTTTAAGAAGTGCTTGTTCCTACTTTTATTAAGGTTTAGAAGAAGAACCACAACCTGGTTAAAATATGTTCAGTAGCATACTTTGGACAGCTTTCCGTAATCTAGAACAAGAACTCAGTGACTACCAGCCTCTTTATGTGGAAACATGAGCGTTAGGTTCACTTTTAAGGAAATAGATGACTGGAATAATGCATTACTCTTGAGCAAGGAGTAGGGAAGTTTTGCATTGGAGATTAGTTTAAATATTGGAGGCAGAATTAAAAAAACCCCGACATTCTGAATATAAGAAAGTTGAGCACTGGAATAGGTTAATTGATTGTGAGGTTGTGGAACTGTATCGGTAGAGATTTTTAGAATCAGTGAATCACCTTTGTAAGAGGAACTTATGGGTCAGTGTGACACAGGGCGTTGTTCTACCTGCTTAAGGCAAGGGATGGTCTTCGCCACTTTTCAGAGTGCCTTTTTACCCATTCTCTTTGATTCTAAAATTGTTGCTTTCTGTGATGTCAGCCTATGGAAATGGAACAACAATCTTTGTCCTGCTGACATCAGTTTTCCTTGCATGACATCATCTTATGACCATTTAATAGAAATATTCCCTACTGGTGTCTTCCCATGTGGGATGCACTGCAGTTTATACAGCCTTTATAGTTTAGTTGTTAATTTCAGTAAATGATTCTTGTAATGGGATTGTATTGTAAGTGTACAGGTAGGGAAAATGATGGAAAACAGTGCCTCATGCTTATGCCACCATTTCATGTAGCCCGGGAAGATGTACTGGTTAACTAAAAGACCAAAGATCAGTACAAGTATTTAGCTTTAGTGTTTCAGTTGCTCTAGAACTTTATTTTTTCTGTTTTAATGCCACTAAATGTAGACCAATGTCAGCAAATAAAAATATATACTAATTTAGTGGCTAAGTAGTTCTCTGTTGCTCATGTAGATTATGTTTTATCGCTGTTTTGCAGGAAACTTTCAGCTGGTTAAGGAGATCGTTGATGAAGACCCAAGTCAGGTCAATATTACCAATGTTGACGGCGCGTCTCCGTTAATGATTGCGGCTGTAACTGGACAGCTGCCCCTTGTTCAGCTCCTGGTTGAGAAAAATGCTGATATTGACAAACAGGATAATGTTCATGGCTGGACAGCACTAATGCAGGCCACATACCACGGGTAAGGTATATGCTGTCTTTGGGTCTAGCAGTAAAGAAGTTTCATTTTCTTACATCCCAATAGAAAAAAAATCTTCCTGATAGTGCCTTTGGGAGAAGAGGGGACTTACAAGACGTTGAGAGACTTGTGACTTCGGTTTCCCTTGACTCTTGCACTGCCCTCAGTTTTTCAGAGCAGACCTGAATGCCATTTGGGCAGGACACAGAATAAGTGTCACATTTGGGAACTTAAATCTTGCTCAGTAAGTGCTGGGAACGTAGTGCTCCAGGCAGGCACTAAGAGCTGAAGATTTCAACTTCAATCCTTTGATGCTTTTTAGTGTTTCCTAAAATAGTGTCACCCCTGCCAGGGTTGTAGGCCTATGTGAAGTTGTGAAACTTCAAGGCAGTCACCCTTCTATGTGCCATATTTTCCAGTCTTAAAACCATTCTTATGTTCCCTTATTCAGACTTCAGTTTTCATGGAGTTTTCTGAAATGCGCCCACTGGAGAAATGATTGTCATTTTCTCTAAAGCTCCTTCATAAATGCAGGTAGGCACTTAAGACTCAGACCCCAGGAATCATAGAATAGTTTGGGTTGGAAGTGACCTTTAAAGGTCATCTAGTCCAACCCCTCTAGTGAGCAGGGACAGCTTCAACTAGATCAGGTTGCTCAGAGCCCCGTCCAGCCTGACCCTGAATATTTTCAGGGATGGAGCATCTATCACCTCTCTGGGCAACCTGTGCCAGTGTTTCACCACCCTCATTGTGAAAAATTTCTTCCTTATAGCTAGTCTAAATCTACCCTCTTTTAGTGTAAAACTATTGCACCTTGTCTTATGGCAACAGGCCCTGCTAAAAAGTCTGTCCCCATCTTTCTCAGAAGCCCCCTTTAAGTAATGGAAGGCTGCGGTAAGGTCTCCCTGGAGCCTCTTCTTCTCCAGGCTGACCAAACCTAACTCTCTCAGCCTGTCCTCATAGGAGAGGTACTCCACCCCTCTGATCATTTTTGTGACCCTCCTCTGGACCCTCTCAAACAGGTCCATGTCTTTCCTGTGCTGTGGGATCCAGAACTGGACGCAGGACTCCAGGTGGGGGTCTTGCCAGAGTGGAGTGGAGGGGTAGAATCCCCTCCCTCGACCTGCTGGCCACGCTGCTTTGGATGCAGCCCAGGATATGGGTGGCCTTCTGGGCTGTGAGGGCACATTGCCAGCTCATGTCCAGCTTTTCTTCCACCAGTACCCCCAAGTCCTTCTCGGCAGGGCTGCTCTCAAATCCCCTCACCCCCCAGCCTGTACTGATACTGGTGGTTGCCCTGACCCATGTGCAGGACCCTGCACTTGGCCTTGTTGAACCTCATGAGGATCACACTGGCCCCTTCCTCAGACTTGTCCAGGTCCCTCTGGATGGCATCATCCCTCAGGCATGTCAACTGCATCGCTCAGCTTGGTGTCATCTGCAAACTTGCTGAGAGTGCACTCGATCCCACTGTCTGTGTCGCTGAGGAAGATGTTAAAGGGTACTAGTCCCAAGACAGAGGCCTGAGGGACACCACTCATCACTGATCTCCATCTAGACATTGAGATGTTGACCCCTACCCTCTGGATGCGACCATCCAACCAGTTCCAGGAATTGGCCTGGTATTTCACTTGTGATCTCTGTCATATACTTGGCATTCTCTGAATACAGGATGTTTGGTTTAGGAAGGTTGTATTGTTGTAGACAAGGCCCTCAGCAAGCTGAAGATTCACTTCACTGCCTGTTAATGCTCACATTAGTTGTACAAATACAAATATTCTGCTCCAGCTTTTAATTTTAGTCAGCAGATCTCATTGGACTATGAAAGTGCAACAGAGGGGCAAAATAGGAGGTCAAGTTGTCATTGCTTTGTGAAAATTTTCTGAAGTAGTTCCTGGGACCTACATAAGATGAGATTCTTTGCTTCCTCACCGATGCAGTACTGAGAGTAACAATAGGCATTTCACAGAAATGCCTGAGGATCAGGTTTTCTGGTGCAGCCGTTCTGCTTAGCAGCAGCCACCCCAGTGCACAGCTGGTGTAGAAGCAGACAGCAGAAGGTGATGTGCAGGGCTGCTGTCCCCTTGCTGGTACTCAGGCACTTCTCTTGTCTGTGGAAGCACAGAGCACAGCTGAGTGCTGCGTGTGTTCAGATACTGCCTGTTCAGTTTCCTCAAGGACTGTGTTACAAAAATTCCTTTCCCTATTATATCAGCTGGTCTTCATAGTATGAAATTGTATGAAGCTTGCTAATACACTTAATGTTTGAGGCAGTGGAATTTTACTGGAGACTTTGGTATTGTTCGTGCTTAAGTAAAACAAACTGAAGGACACGAGCTCAGTGGGAGGACCAGAAGGACATCTCAGCCCTGGAAATAAGGACTTGGCTTCTTAGAAACTTAGAGCTGTTCACGAAGGATAAAAGACACCCATAGCCAACCAAGATAACATCAGCATCCTAGCCCCCTAACACATCCTTGAAACCCTCCGAGTGTTGTCTGGCATCATAGATAAGTAACAATAGCAAGACTGACTGACATCTGGATCAGTAGACAAGCAACAAGAATGCTGCAGAAATACAGTTGCTTTGCAAAGTTTTACTATGATTAGTAGTTGGTAGCGTGGGTGTTAGTCATTAGTCAAATCATGTTGTACCTAAACGCTCGAAGTGTACGAGAACCCTGTGTAAAACCACATTAGGGGTGCCCCACTTTGTCTGGGACACCCCATGTGCATGAATAAATATTTACCCTTGTAATTCTATACTTTGCGTCCTAGTCTTTCTCCTTGATTGGCATGGGCCAGTTGCAAATTTTCGTAACAACTGGAAATCTTCAGCCTCCGCAGAGCCTCAGCTTGCCCCTTCTCCTGAGGAGCAAGGGTGGAGGGTCTTTGGTTTGAAGGGAGAGCAAGCAAGGTCTGTGTGAGCCAGGGACACTAAAGGATTGTCTCTGTGTGCCCTCAAGGTGCAGGACTGGAAAGCAGGATGGGGTGGGGTGTGACAGTTTTAAGGAAGAGAAGAAAAGTAATGGGAAGTATGCAGAAGAGCTGTGGTAGGGGTAAGCAGAATTTCTGTTAGAAGAGAGGAGGAACATTCCTCCTCCGTTTTAGGTTGATTTTATTTGCGTTGAGTTCAGAAGTGAAAACTTCGTCTGTAGGATAAGATGTTCTGAAGTGGAAAGGTTGAGATCTGCTTGTCAGCTTCAGTATTAGAGTTTGCAGTCATCTATTGCTACTTACAAACATTTTTGCTCTATATTGCTTATGTATGTCAGAGTTTGTTTTTATACAAGGTCAGGCTCTGCTCAAGAGGAGTTTTGTATTAATTATGTTTTCCCTAGCTTTGTTGGCTGTTCACTTATTTTGTAGGCTGAATTACAGTATCGTTTTTAACTGACGAGGCAAGTCCTGCTTATTTATTCAGGTGTAGGAGAGGGGCTAATGGGAATGGGATAGTGAATTCCTTTTATGCAACTAGTTTTTATGAGGTTTTTGTTGGAAGGTGTTTCTGTTGGTTATCATTTAATGCTGACTGGTTTTGCATTTTAAACACCTCAAGGAAGTGGTAATGTGCCTTATCAACTATATAATTAGTATTTTCAATTAAGTGAAGTACTGTTTGGAGTTTATAAATTATGTTCAGTCAGTTTGGCTTTTCCATAGGCAATTTCTAACCTGTTTTGAATATGAAGTTGTGTTGGAGTATTAGTGATGGCATATGTTGACTACTGGAACTGACCTTTGTATTTCCATTTGCTTTTTTTCCCTAGGCATTAATGGCCTTACATTGGGAGGGTGCTTGGCAGCAAATTCCAGAGTCAGTTCCAAAGAGTCAGCTTAAGAAACTGACTATCCAAATTAGGATTTTTCAGGCATGTTGATGAGTGTAACTCATAGTGAGTAAACAGTGACTCACAAAGGAATCATGGGAGCTTCTGAATAGCTTGTGAATAAATTTGAGACTTGGTTAGCTATAGAAGAGGTAAAACTCTGATCTCTAATTGAGGAGCAATGGTATAAAAAGATGAAAATGGAGTATTAGGGTTTTCTTTTTTCTTCTTTTTTTAACATGAGCACTGCCTTTTTTTCTTTCCTTAAAGAAACAAAGATGTTGTAAAGTATTTGTTAAATCAAGGAGCTGATGTCAATCTTCGTGCAAAAAATGGATACACAGCTTTTGACCTGATAATGCTGCTGAATGATCCAGGTATGTTATTTCAAAGAGCACTGAGGAAATGTACAACATAAACAGATAAACATCCCTTCCAATCTAGAAAATACATTAAAGTTGCTAGGAAGGTCCAAGATGGACTCGACCAAGAAAGGATACTACCTGAAAATGGTGGGTTTTGAGTTAATTGGATAGATGAGTGTATACATTTATGGGATAACAGATTTTGTGCATTCCTCTTGCCTTTGTTTTTGAAGCGGCTCCAAAATGTGTTGTTTGTGTCACTAGAGCCAGTTCAGTGGCATCTGACTGTGGTGGCCCAGGTATTCTGTAGTGTCATTAGCACAGAGCTATGAACTGGAGCTAGAAGTTTCCACTCTGTAAACAGCAGTAAAGGGACAGGACAAAGAGAGTGCAGTCAGAACAAAACTAGTGAACGCCTAGCTGAACTTCGCACTAGGTCTGTAAAGGCTGTTTTTATGGGAGTGCTTTAGGAAAAGGCAGCATGTTTTGGGCAGACTTCAATGAAACACGTTTAGTTTTTGTTGTAGTTTGTTTAGCCTATGTAATTTCTTATTGTTAACCTTGCCTGGTACCTGAATTGCTTTACCTGAAGCTAAAAAACACTACTGCTGATGGAATTAATGTTTGTTTTCTCTGTATTTACTCATTGTGGTGTTTTTGGTCACTAGCAGATACCTTTCCTTTGTTAAAAGTAGATCACTAATAGTATGAAATCTTAGAAAATAAATACAGTGAATTTTTTTATAACTAACATCTTGTAGGACAGAGTAGTAGACAGAGTTTCTACAGTAGTAGAACTGTAGGTCAGTTCTGTTTGTCCTTCTGAAAGTCTTTCCTGACTTCTGTATAAGACACAGATTTACAGAATATTTTTTTGCTTTCCTCTTCTCATCTCATGCTTGTTCTTTTTTCTTCCTCTTCTTTTCTTTTTTTCTTTCTTTTTTTTTTGTCTGCCTTTTTTCTTACCATGTCTTTTCAGTCCCTTCATTGTCCAGGCTGAAAATTTCCTTTCTCTTTGGGATTTAATTGCAAGCTTCTTTTCTGCAACCTACACTTGAAGAAAGAATATTAATTTTTCTCTACTATCTTCTGTGTCAGGTGAGAAAAGGGAGCATCACAATACCGTTCTTAACTTATAAACTGCGAGAGGAGGCAGTTCACTTGGTCACACGTGACTGATTGTGACTGAATAGGATGCTTATTTATATACCACCTTTAGAGAGGTGATGGTAAGACTGCAGCCCACTGTGGGGAGAAGATGTGGGAAACCTAGGTGAAGAAAGAGGGTTTTGGGCATCTTTGTTTCTGAGAGGTAGATCAATTACTACTTTTATGGGATTTAGAGGGAAAGTGTCAGCATATCAGTCATAATTTGGGAAAGCAAAGCAGACTAAACATTATATTGATTTGTTTTCTTTTAGACACAGAGCTTGTAAGATTATTGGCATCAGCATGCATGCAAGTAGACAAAGACAAGAATAAACTAAACAACAGATCCTCTTTGCCTTGTTCCAGAAGTAGGCAATCCTTAAATGTCCCAATGTTGCCAGACGACAAAGGAGGTCTAAGGGTAAATATATTCACTCTTAATAAATAGCCAATGCATTGTTTCCTGTAATGTATGATGCAGAGAAAGTCATTGCTAAGAAGTACTTTGGATCTAAAATGTACCTGGATTTTTTGGGAGGTGATGTGTTCTGCATTCTTCATTGACAGCGCTTTCTGTTTTTATGAAATGTAGCATGTATTCAGCTTTCCTTTTGTCAGATGGCAAGGCAAAGGGAAGACTTTTAAGGAAGAGCACTGAAGCATTTTAGTGCCTAGAAGTAGATCTCGTAATTAAGTAGTGGAAGGTATGTTACAGAATCACAGAATCACTAAGGTTG
>NW_010513896.1:0-7910 GCF_000687285.1 Phaethon lepturus
GGACCGGAACTGCTGCTGGACAGTGAGACCCACGATCCTCCTTGGCCAGGGATGCTTCCATCGTTTTGTGCTTCCTCTGAGGATTCTTCCTTCGCGGAACACAAGTAGCCTAAACGTTCTCGTTAACTAACAGTGTGGAGCGCCTCCTGCAGTTTTTTGGAGGGGATGCACCAGGACAGAGAGAAAAAAACAAAGGCAGAACTCAGCTTTTAAACGGAATAAATCCAAGCATGTGGCTTGTGGGAGGCTGTGAAGACAGCTGTGTTTCTGTGGACACCCAAATGGAAGAAAGCTGTTTAACTGCATCTGAGGTCTCTGTGACAAGAAGAGTGCGGTCTCACTGCTCTGGGAGGGGTTGGCAGCAATGTGAATGATGTGTGATGGGCACCTGTATGTACCTAGGCCTGTGGCAGGAGGTATTTAGAGCTTGTTCTCTTTGTCCTGCAGGCATTTTAAGAGACTGAAAGTATTACATCAACAAATTGACAACTTTCCTTGAGGATTGAGGCAATAAGGAGGAGAAAACAATCTGACACAATAAAGGGAACAGCAGACGAACACACCCTTGTCAACAACAGAAAACATAATGGTACTGGTATTAAAAACAGTGATTAAAAATAAGAAATACATCTTTGCACTTGGTAAAAACAGTAATGCAAATAAACATATTGAGTAATACAGCAGACAACCAGACAGATTTGTGAACAGGATGAAATAATGCTATTTCCTTTTGTGCCTTAGAAATGGATTCGAAGATTCAGAAACTGCTCCACAATTCCAGGTAATCTTTAATCAAAATCATTAAGTAAGATAAAAATCAAATTAAAAGCTAACTTTAGTCAACCATAACTAGATGTTCCCTACCTTCAAACTCCACTAAAAGCACATACAATAAATTAAAAGTCCAAAGCATAGTCAGGTCAGTGGTCAGATGGAGTGACGATGAGCGGTGTCCCTCAGGGTTCTGTACTGGGACCAGTATTCTTTAATGTCTTCATCAGTGACATAGCCAGTGGGATCAAGTGCAGCCTCAGCAAGTTTGCAGATGACACCAACCTGAGAGGTGCAGTTGACACAGATGCCATCCAGAGGGACCTGGACAGGCTCGGGAATGGGCCTGTGTGAACCTCATGAGGTTCAACAAGGCCAAGAGCAGGGTCCTGCACCTGGGTCAGGGCAACCCCTGGTATCAGCACAGGCTGGGGGATAAAGGGATGGAGACCAGCCCTGCTGAAAAGGACTTGTGGGTACTGGTGGGTCAAAAGCTGGACATGAGCCGGCAATGTGCGCTCGCAGCCCAGAAGGCCAATGATATCCTGCAGCCAAAGCCGCGTGGCCAGCAGGTCCAGGGAGGGGATTCTGCCCCTCTGCCCTGCTCTGAGGAGTCCCCCCTGCAGGGCTGCGTCCAGCTCTGGAGCCCTCTGCACGGGAGAGACATGGACCTGTTGGAGCGGTGCCAGAGGAGCGCCACAAAAAATGCTCAGAGCGATGGATCAGCTTTGCTGTGAGGACAGGCTGGGAGAGCTGGGGGCGTTCAGCCTGGAGCAGAGAAGGCTCCGGAGAGACCTTGTTGCAGCCTTCCAGGACTTAAAGGGGCTGATAAGAAAGATGGGGACAGACTGTTTAGCAGGGCCTGTAGCGACAGGACAAGGGATAACAGTTTTAAACTAAAAGAGGGCAGATTTAGACTAGATGTAAGGAATAAATTTTTTACAATGAGGGTGGTGAAACTCTGGCCCAGGTTGACCAGAGAGGTGGTAGATGCCCCATCCCTGGATACACTCCAGGTCAGGTTGACCGGGGCTCTGAGCACCCTGCTCAAGTTGAAGATGTCCCTGCTGATTGCAGGAGGGTTGGACTAGATGACCTTAAATGTCCCTTCCAACCCAAAGATTCTGTGATTCTATAGTTCTATGATATGTAAGCAACTTTAGCACATCAATGGAGTCCATTAAACCATCATCAGCTAAACAAAAATAACTTTCATAAACATAGACTCATTTTTTTATAAGGCATGAAAATAGGCTTTGACAACATAAATACTTGAAGGTCCAGAAAGACTTAGGAAATATAGAATGAAACTGAACTGAAAATCTGAGGCAGCTGGTCCCCAGATATTTGTTAAAAGATTTCACCATAACTTTCTTGATGTTTGTTAAAAGATAAAGCAGTAACTAGGTTTTTTAAGTAAGAACAGATCTAACAACTCAAAAGGAGCAATATGTACTTTTGACAAGTATGGGCAATATTTTAGTGAGAGATTAATACAGCCTTATCTGCCAAAAAACCCTAATGGTGATAATGTCTTTTTTTTAGTGTATAGCAACCTCTCTGGAACAGTATCAGATTATTCAGCAGTGGAACGGTATACAGGAAGAAGAAAATAAAATCCAGCTCTTCAAAGGACATGAAAGAGGAGACATCACCTGGCACTAAAAAAATCAAATGTTTTTGTAGAACTGTCTACCACCGTGTGGACTACGTACCACAGCGACTGAAAAGGACTGAACCACTGCACACAAATTGTCTCGCTCGCTGACATCTCTTGAAGGTGGAAACATGGTGCCCTGTCTCTTTTTCCTCTGTAGTGGGCTGATCCTAGCTGGACGCCAGGTGCCCACCAAAGCCACTCTATCACTCCACTTCTCAGCTGGACAGAGGAGAGGAAGTATAGTGAGAAGTTTGTGGGTTGAGATAAGGACAGGGAGAGATCATTCAGCAATTTCTGTCATGGGCAAAACAGACTCAACTTGGGGACATTAGTTTAATTTATTGCCCATCAAAATCAGAGTAGGATAATGAGAAGAAGACCGAATCTTAAAACACCTTCCCAGCCCTCCCTTCTTCCCACGCTCAACTTCACTCCCAATTTTCTACCTCCTCCTCTCAAGCAGTGCAGGGGAACAGGGAATAGGAGTTGCAGTCAGTTCATCACACGCTGTTTCTGCCGCTCCTTCCTCCTCAGGGGGAGGACTCACACTCTTCCCCTGCTCCAGTGTGGAGTCCCTCCCACAGGAGACACTCTCCCATGAACTTCTCCAACATGAGTCCTTCCCACAGGCTGCAGTTCTTCATGAACTGCTCCAGCCTGGGTCCCCCCATGGGGTGCTGTCCTTCAGGAATAGGCTGCTCCAGTATGCGTCCCCCATGGGGTCACAAGTCCTGCCAGAAAACCTGCTCCAATGTGAGCTCCTTTCTCCACAGGTCCACAGGTTCTGCCAGGAGCCTGCTCCAGTGTGGGCCTCCCATGAGGTCACAGTCTCCTTCGGGCATCCCCCTGCTCTGCTGTGGGATCCTCCACGGGCTGCAGGTGGAGATCTGCTCCACCGTGGAGCTCCATCGGCTGCAGGGGCACAGCTTGCTTCACCATGGTCTTCACCACAGGCTGCAGGGCAATCTTGGCTCCGGCACCTGGAGCACCTCCTCTCCCTCCTTCTTCACTGACCTTAGTGTCTGCAGAGTTGTTTTCACATATTCTCACTCCTCTAGGTGGCTGCAAATGCCACGTGCCATTTTTTGCTCTTGTTAAATACGTTCTCCCAGAGGTGCTACCACTGTTGCTGATTGGCTTGGCCTTGGCCAGCAGTGGGTCCATCTTGGAGCCAGCTGGCATTGGCTCTGTCGGATACAGGGGAAGCTTCTAGCAACTTCTCGCAGAAGCCACCCCTGCAACCCACCCCCTGTTACTAAAACCTTGACATGCAAACAAAAGACATCCTCAGTCAACTGTATGCACACACACAAATTTGGCTCCCAGAATGACTCAGACAGCATGAAGACCTCTCTATGCAAGGGCAGTTTTCTCAACATTCAACATCAGATCTTGGATCTTGCAAGGGATGTCATTTTAGACATCTGACTGTCAGCTCAAGTTGAGCAAGTGGGGATTAACTGAATGTGTTTTAGATGTTTCCATTTAAGCTTAGCATTATGTTCTTTTCTTTGTCTCAGAGCACAGAGGAGGTAACATTTGTTCACACTTTTTGCTAAGAACAAGATCCTTTTAGATTCATATACAATAGTGGCCAGAAACAGATGCATGAAGAACAAGAGCAGGAGAGTAGAAAGGATACTTCCCATTAGTAATCTCCCAGCTACTAGACATCAGAAGAAGGACTTCAACTCACATATAGTTTCTGTGTATTTACCTGGGAATCCTGAATGTCAGACTCACCTGTAAAGGCACCAAGTGTCTCAGCTTTTTAAGTGTCTTTTGTCTCCAGATGTCCTTCCCCAGTCAGCAGTGGGCCTGCATTTTCCCGAGCCCTTCTTTGGCTGATGATGCACCTCTAGAAACATTTTTGTTGCCCTTCAGATCTCTCACCAGATGCAACTCCAGGTGCACTTGGGCTTCCCTAACCCGATCCCTTCATGATCAGACAGGGTCTCTATAACCCTGCCAGATCATCTTGCTGTTTCCACCTCTTGCTCATTTCCTTTTAATTTATGAATTTATTCAGGAGCCCCTTGTTCATCATTTTGGCCTCCTGCCATCTTTACTTGACTTACTGCTTATCAGGATGAACCATTCTTGAGCTTGAAGGAGGTGATTTCTGAAAATCAAGCAGCTCTCTTAAATCTCTCCTCTCTCCAGGACCATAACCAATAGGATTCTTCCAAGCACATCCCTGAAGATCCCAAAGTCTGCTTTCCTGAAGTCCAAGGCTGCGGTCCTGCTTTTTCCATTGCTCCCTTCTCTCTGGATCCTGAGCTCAAACACTGCACAATCACTGCATGCAAGGCTGTCCCTGACCTTAGCATCCACCACAAATGTTTTCTCATTTGAAAGTAGGAAGTCGAGATCCTCAATCACTTGTGTAAGCAAGTTTTCATCAATACACTCTAGAAAACTGCTCGGTTGCTTGTGCCCTGCTGTGCTGCCCCATCAGCAGACATTTGGCATCGTTCATGCCTGGTCCATGAGGACCAGGACCAGTGAACATGAGGCTTCCTCCAGTTCTCTGAAGAAGGCTTTGTCTACTTCTTCCTCATCAGATGTTCTCAAGTGGCCACCTATCACAATGTCACCCATGATAATCTTCCCTCTAATCCTGACCCATACACTGTTAGTTGTCTCGTACATCCCAAAATACATTGTACATCCCATCTCTCTGACAGAAAGGGCAATTGCCCCTCTTCACCTTCCCAGCCTGTCTTTCCTAAACATCCACTACAGTACTTCTTTAAACGATGAGACCATATGTCCATGGTCCCATAGCTCTGCAATGAGGCTGTGGAAGAAAAACTGGGCCATGCTGGAGAGGAGCCCAGGCAATGTGCACTAACCTGCACTTCACCATGCATTTCAGTTCTTGGGCCATGTGAGCTATACCACCACATCTCTGTGTTGTCGATGAGATCATAGCCCTGCAGCTACTAGCAAAGCTCTACTTTCTCTTGTTTTTCCCCATATTGCACGCATTTGTACACAGGCACTTTAAAGAGGCACCCAGTCATGCTGATTTCCCAGAAACTGTATGAAGGTTTTCTTTTTCCCCATTGATACTTCCGTATTTATGTACACACACTTGAAGTGCACCACTCTCAGCCCCTTTTTTTATTATTATGAAGTCTGTCCTGTTCATATCACTCCTCATACATTTTGTACCAACCCTTCCCACAACTTTCTCACTTGATTATTGATCATCCTCTCCACTTTGTGGATCATCCTTCTCCACTGTTGTTCCTAGTTTAAAGCTCTTCTTATCAGGTTGGCCAGCCTGTTGGCAAAAATGTTTTTGTCCCATTTAGTCAGGTGGATCCCACCTCTTCCAAACAGTCCTCAATCCTCAAAAAGGGTCCCATGGTCATAGAAATCAAGTCTCTTTTGCCAACGCCAGCTGTGCAACCAACTGTGACCAGCAGGATCCATCCGCTCCTCCTTCTCACCATCCCCTCTCCCCAGCAGGATCAAAACCAAACCCACCTGGGCCCACCTGCCCTTGACCATCACCCCTAGAGTCTGCTTGCTACTTTCCAGGACTCCCCTGACAGTAATACCCACATGGAAGAGTAAGCAGAGAGTTGTAGTCTGTAGGTGTAATAAGTTTTGCAAGTCTTTTAACAATGTCCCCAGTCCAAGTCCTTGACAAGGAGTAAGTCTTTGTACATGATAGGTCCAGCTGTCAGAGGTGGCTTCTGTTCCCTGCAACAGGGACCCTTTCGTTACTAACACTCAGCTCTTTTTCTGGTGCCCCTGTGTGGCTCATGGTCAATGGGCTCAGACACCTGATTTAACAGAGCTCCCAGCCCCTAATTTGCTATGACAGCACTGGGCTATTCTGTAGTTGCAGATCTTTAGGTGAAGCAAGAGTCTTCCTCTTGGCATCAGAAGTCACAAGCTTCCAGCCTTTGTCATCATGGGAATCTCCATTTCCCATCTTGATGGGCACAACTCAACGTGCCTTTCCTTTGTTAGAAAAGGAAGGAATGGGCTCCTGAAGCTGCAGGGTCTCAGAGATTGAGTCCATCTCCTTCCATCAAGGTTCAGATAGTGCTAATGATGCAGAAATTGATCCTCATGAAGGATTTGATAAATCTGCAACAACTCCTTTACTCTTTAATTGCCTCTTCCAGGGGTGCAGTGCATCTACCTAAGAACAATCATTTTGCCTACTTTCTCATCTTAGCTAAAACAGCATAAACACTTCCTAAGGCACCAAATGACCCCAGACACCAACTCTAAGAGCCCAGATCAGGCACATTCCTCATGCTCATGAGCACTGAAACCAAATTCAAGGTGAAAAAGTAGACAGCTTCCTGTAGCACAGAAGGATTTTCATAAATGCTTTGAAATAGCACTAAAAGAACCGATTTTTTTTCCTGCTTTCTATCCAGTTTAACTCCATGAGACTTTTCAGAGGTGCCATGTATTCCCAAAGTTTTTACTTATAATTTAACCTTTTTGTTCTTATTTTAGACCATTCTTTGAAAGCCATATCATGTTTCTTCATGTGGTGTGTTGGGACAGAAACCACTTGAGAAGTCATGTGACTGCCTGTATAATTCAAAATTCTGTGTAGTGAAAAGGAAGAGAGAGTTTTTGTAATGGAATATATCACTGTGTTTGGGGACTGGAGCACCACAATGATATAAACAACATAGGGCCCTGTACAAAAACCCAAAGATGGAAAAAAGGCAATGTATTTTGGGGAATAAAGTAGATGGGTGGCTGAAATTATTAAGGAGACAAATATAGCATTCTTTTCATATTTATATTTATTCTGGAAATATAGCACTTACAGCGTTTTCTAAAAGATGGAAGAAAAGGAGAACTTGGATATTCTGTGTTCAATCAAGCCATTTGAAAGCACTGAACTGTTCAATTATTGTTTTCTCCTTTCTGGTTTTGGAAGAAAATGTAGCTCTGGATACCCTCATGGGATTACATACATGAATAATTAGGACAAATATCTGGCTTTTCATCTCCTGTTTTTACAACACTTTTGAACACCATGAGGAAAGAGTTATTTATTGGACTAAGTATTAGCAGTGTGAGCACAGATAAGCTTATATTTGGAAGTGGGACCACTCTCACAGTTGAACCAAGTAAGTATCATTATTTTATTTCTAAAAATTATGTTAACGTTGTGGAGGGGGAGGACAAAGGAATCTAATGGTTTGGGTTCACTGCAAGAATTTTCTGCTGCCGTAATCCCTAGAGCACACTCTCTCCAGCCAGAGTTTCAAGCTGAATCTTCAGGTTGTATCTGCTTAAGAAGGCTTTAGAGGAACAACTGGGCTACTTCTGTATATCAGCATTACCCCATAATCCCCAAACACCTGGTGTGCACCACTTAAGTTTAACATGTTACAATTTATTCCCAGTCTGGATAACACTCTGGCCCAAATTTACTGTGAAGTGTCCTTATCCTCCTGCGGATTTTCACTGCCTCATTTTGAGCAGGAAT
>NW_010513896.1:7941-38843 GCF_000687285.1 Phaethon lepturus
AGAGCTGACAGTGGAGAGAAGTTTTGAGACAGATCTTTAGCTCTCTGGTATGAGAAGTTAATTTTTGACACTGGCACCACACTCATAGTGTCACCAGGTAAGTAATTGGCATTGAGACAGAGGAAGAAGGAGGTTAAATATCCTTGGGCTTAAATTTTCACAGCTGCCTCATATCCAAGACCACTTAGAATGAATGAAAATTGACTACCAAATTGCCTAGGCTTTGAAAATGCAGATGTGGACAACAGGGATTATAACAAGCCTTAGTTCTTCCTACCCTTATTTGGAATGTCATGATGTACTAAAAAGGTGGATGTCATCCCAAGATTTTCTGTGGGAGTTTGTTAGGTTGTTCTTTGTTAACCTAAACATCCAGGTGCATACCTTAAGATTTGTTATGATGCTTTCAGAGATCTGCATGTCTTTAAAGGGCTGCAAAAATGTCCCATGTATTTTTACATACCTAAAACACCCTGCTCTCATTCCAGAAGGGCATGGGGCTCCCTTAGGTGCTGCCTAATATTTGTCCAGGTCTGTAGGATATCTTGCGTGGGAGTAAGTGTCTGTTTTGGGAAAATTTAAGTCCATCCCCAATTTGAAAGGGACAAAGGAATACAAAGTTATAATTCTGAAGAAAGATCTGTTCTTTCCAATCAGCGAATCCCCAGTTGTAAATGTAGGACCAAAAGAAACTGACAGATTCCATTATTTTAACATCAATCAACATTGGTTTGAAGATGGTATTTGCAAAAAAAGAAAAGGAGGTAAAATATCCCGTAGAGAATACTAGAATTTGGCAATAAAACACAACCAACAAAACACAATCTAAAAACTAGCAGGTGGAAGATTGAGCAGTGGTATTACCATTTCAGACATTTACAGAAAAGCTGATATGATATTCTTGCTTCTCACATAAAGGGTCTTACGTTTTTTTAAAAAAAGTTTAGCGTGTTAATTCTGCTGCTGAGAAGAAAAGTTTTGTTTCTAAGCAGGTGAAGGTAGCATGTGGCTCATTGACTGCAACAAGATGTTCTTGGTTTAAGCAAACTTTTACAGTACATTACTCAAATTTCTAAAACACCTTCATTGAATTTCCCACAATTTGAGTGAAGAGAACAATTCATTTGACAAAAGAAAGATATTAGCTTTGTCTTCTCCTCTACTCTGAAATGCTTTAAATCATTCTTTCTTTGTTTTTCCTGTCCATCTATCCTCTCTGACATCCTGATGCAAAATTACATGAAAATTCAATTGAGTGAAGTTTCTGTGCTGTTCAATGATTTCTGTTTTTTTAGCTGAGGATAGGATGACATTTTCAAAGATGCATAAAGACTTTAGGATTATGTTTGACCGTAAAAGATAATGGGCCTTATGTATCTAAGTCAGTCAGTGTCTGTTGAAATATTTAATATGTTGAAGCCAAAATTTGCAGAATTTGCGCAACCTAACCCTTTTGTTGCTAAAGTTGGATTTCTTTGGGAGACACTATTATGCATTTTAAGATGTTAAGAACAGATGTACTTTATTACCTGAATCTTTTGAGAATGCTCAAACACAAAATGACATAGAAAACATCTATTACTAGTCATTATAGTATATTCAAGGCGTATTGTCCTCTTGAGGGTTCAGTTAAGGACAGATAAGGTTTCTGGGTTTTTTTGTTCTTTTTTATTCTAGATAACACTTTCATTAAGGAAACTAAGGCCTATAACATTATGGAATATATAGCTCTTCTCATGACTTTGTAAGATTAAAGGGAAAAAGAATTACAAGTTTTTGTGCTAATAAATTCTACTGCCAGAATGTAATATAAAAATCCCTCCCAAAAGCAAACAGTGATAGGAAACAGTTGAGGCTTCTGGGGTCTCATAAAGAAATAATTCTACTTTATTAACTACAGTTGCATAGTGTACATTTGTTCTTACAGAGCATTTCACCCAGGGAGTTACGCTAGAGAAGCAGCTTGCTAGCATACTGGCTGTTTGGAAATATGGAGAGCAGAAAACATGAAAAGCCTCTAAAGATCTCAGATAACAAAGAATGCACAGGACTAAGGCCAGGCTCTGGCAAAACCATGTTACAGCACCTGGAAAGGAAATGTGTCTAGGAGGAACAGCAAAATGAGCTCTTTTGAGTTACACATTTTAATTGTGTGTTACTACTGCTATTGTCTTTGGGAAGGGGACTCAACTGACCATGGAGCCAAGTAGGTACTCTTTATGCATTAAAGTTTTCTGAGTTGTTTCTGTTTGGATCTTCCCCTTTTTTCCCTTTTCTTCCTCCTAAAATTCAGGCAGTCACTCCCCCATTCTTTCAAGTCACTAATTAGCCTTCAGGCTTTCAATGCATAAACTTTTGATATGCAATTAAATGATTTAAGTATACAAAACAGGCTGATTGCATTTCTTGGGAGTTGCCAAAGAATTTGGGCTCCACAAGGGCAAGTACTGGCTGCTATCATGCTGAATTTCTTTGGGTCCTAACACCTGTCCACTTACTGAGGCATGCTAATAAGCTTTTTATAGTAATGGTTAGGTTTTTTTAAGCCACGCTTAGAAGTCTGAACTAAAGTGCTGAGATTTAAGTTCCTGAGAATTTCTGTTCTGTCAGAGTTAGAAAGAAAGCACTGAGTGAAGGATGATAGACAAAATCATCAAATGGAATCTTATGCAACATTTCTGTACTAGTTTAATCTTACTAAACTGTTCAGAGTTTGAGTTAAACTGAATAGGTCAAATGAAGTCAATGAATGTTTGATTCCTGTTTGGTATCTGTTTGCTGGAGGTGTTTACAAGCATGGAGTTGTGCCTGTTTAGTAGAACCAACCGAAGAAGTTATGGTAGAGTACTGCTTGACTTTCACCTCAGTTCCTCAGTACTGGAGTGTGGGTGGTGGGGAAAAGAGTAAAATCAGAGCACCTTGAACAGAACTTGAAAAAATACCCTCTGATGAACAAAATGTTAGACCTGAGTAATGTCTTGACCAGACTGCAAGGCAGATGCCATGCAAAATTCAAGGCAACTCTCTTTAGCAGATACCCATTAGGATGCTCCTGTCAAATTGGACATGTAAATCTTTTTTGATATGTCTCATAGCCTTTCCTAAGCTGAGTCCTTTTTGGCAAGGAAGCATACTAGATGATTCCCTTCAGTTTCATGTTTTTATTATAATTCATATTGCTGATGATCTGACATTGGTATGTGGAATCACCCTAGTTTCTCCACTTATAACCTGAGGGCAAAGATATTTTATTTTTAAAAAATCATGATATCATAATGATTCGTTGGCTACTAAATTATTTTGAGACCAACTGTTTCCTGAAAAGACATCCCCTTCAATTTTAAGCAATCTTGCTTCATTACTTATATATCTTATAAGAAATTCTCAGAGAAGCCTACTGCTATATAGTTGAAATTCAAGCTTTTGCAGTTGTCAGGCCTTTGTCATTCATGTATGTTGCTTGGAATTGGGAATTCAACTCTAAAATTATTTCAAAACAGAAAAAATATATCTGAAAGTTTCAGAGTAACTCTTTCGAAAGATACACAAGAGAGCGATGATACCAAATCCTGTGAAAACTTGTCAGCATCTTTTAGATTCTTTCAGAACTCCAGTTCTAGGGCACGTTTTTCATGCCTTGATGTTTGTTGGTATCTTGATGCTAAAGAACTACCACAGAAGATTATTACACTAATCTAAGGGAGATTTTTAAGAAGATTTGTCTATGGACATCAAGTTCAGAGGGTGTTCTTCTCTTCAAATTCTTTGTTGTACTTCTAACTTCCCCTGGAGCTGTGGGACTAACAATATAGCACAGCACATTGGATGAGAAAGGTCACACTTTTTGTAACAGGCACAAGAATTTTTGTTGAACTCAGTACCAATCCTGTTCTCTTTTCATTGTCTCCAGACTGGGTTGGAATGTCTTACATCACATGCAATGTCTAGTGGGGAAAACCTCCCCTACAATTGAAAGTTCTTGACCTTATCAGAAACTCCTGGAGAAGTGGGGATATGCAATTCACAAATTTCTGATTGTTTCTCTTCTACTTTCCCATCTTAGAGACAAAAATCTTTCTTGCATCTGAGCATTTGTTATTGAAAAGATCAACCTTCTCCCTGACTCCAGCAGCGGTACTTCATTTCTGCAAGTAATGTCATTCATTGGAATAACCTTGCACAACAGTGCAGCAACAAACTGACTTCTCTTTGCCCTACCACTCTTGTTGTGGTTAGATCTTTCAGCCACGTCAGAAGAAGATTTGGGAGAGGGGAGGAAAAGTAAAGGAAAAACAGTTAATCCTCATGTTTCATGAATATGCAAAATGGTCCTTGATAGAAGTGTTATTTTTAGGGATTAAATTGTTGAGAAAGCAGAATTTGACTCTTGGAGTAGCACAAATAGAAGTTGTCTTTTCATTTGCAATGAAAATAAAGAATTCACATATAGTCACAAGCTTTGGCAAAAGGAAGCTTAGAATCCTGTGAAATTACAGCTCACATAAAAAACCTACTCTCATACACACTTTCTGTCTTTGATCTGATCTTTTGGAAGCAGCAGCAAAAAATAATGACAAAAAAGGCAGTCAGTCATTGGTAATGCTAGGAATTAGTCACAGCTGGAGTATATATAAACTTTAGGTGACTTAGCACTCAGGCAAGCTTGCAATAAAATGAAATCATGCCCAAACAATACTTTTTTTTACAGACAATCAAATCAGTTCTGTCCCAGAAGTCATTGTGATGAAATCAAAGAAACTGGAAGAAGGCGACAACACTGGGAAAGCAGTTTGTTTGGCAAGGAATATCTATACAAAGGACATCAGCTTGGAGATGTCCTCTAATGAGGTTGTATATGAACAGCATACATCCATTTTGACATCAGAGGGGTTCTACAATGCTATTAAGGTGGTCAATGTGACAAAAGGCACAGAGCTGACCTGCATGGCCAAATTCAATGGCAGAACTATTACAGCCAACACAACATTGCCAGGTACTATTTCGTGGTACAGATGCAACTTACTTCTGGAGGCAGGGTCTTGTAGTGCTTGCGATTTCTCCTGCTAGTAAGCATTGCCCTGGGTAACAAGCAGAAATGGGAAAGACATCTGCTACGTAAGCAGGTAGAGCTGAAAGATATTTAAAAGCATCTAAAATAAATGGTCTTAACTGCTTAAGGACTTGGAGTTACTTTTTTTGGGGGGAAAAAAAAGACATGGTATTTTTTTTAAATATACATTTACTTATGACTAAATACTTCACCACACAGCAGCAAACCTACAGCACAGCCTGAAATAGCCTTTCTAAAAACAACAAAAAGTTAAAATGGTGTTTGGTTTTTTTTTCCTAATCCACTTTTTATATTTTGGCTGATTGGTTTTGTCTTCATGAAGATCATTTTAATAGTAAAACCAAAACAGCTCAGGAGTTCTTTTGTTTCCTGCAATCTGCATGGAGAAATTTTCTCCTCAAATTAATGTTAGTATTAGTTCATCTGAGCCTCAGACTGTACTGCCCACATATTCCTATGAATCTATGGGAAGGGTCACATCAACATTTTGTTTAATCTTTTCTAAAATTTGGATATAGTTTATAATTACTTTTCTTTATCATGCTACAGAAAAGGAGGCTGAAGAACCAGTAACAGGGAAGGTTTGCAACACTACAGACATCTCTGCACAAGGTTAGTTACCTAAACAGGTTGTGAAGTTACATTACTATGTTTGGGATAAATGCACAGAAATGTATTTACTCAAGGGTAGAGCAATCAGAATACAGCATATTAATCAAACACAGCCTGCTTTTTTCAAGATAGCTGGTTTAGTAACAGACAAGCAACTGGAAGCAAAATCCAGTCTAGACAGATATCTTCCTCCCCTGTTGTTGCCATGTTTCTCTATCACCTTTTCTTTGCTATTGTTTCTTTCCCTGGAACTATTACCTGTGTTTTTTCCCACTTTCTGCCAATATCACAATATCCAAATCTAGACCATGATCTCTCCCATTTGTCCTCTATCACTAAGCAGATACCAAAGTGGAGAAAGTGAACATGCTGTCTATGGCTGTGTTGGGTTTGAGAGTCCTGCTGGCAAAAAGTATTGCCTTCAATATACTCATGAGTATCAAGTTGATTCTTCTCTGAGGTAAGGAACTACATAGCTTGATCTGTACAAATACTGAAAAACATGCCAGGAATGACTGCTTGTGTTTTTGTACTTCTCTAACCCCACAAGGAATGACACCTGTTCATTTGCTCCTGTTCCCATTAAATAACTCTTGTAGGTTTAGGGGGAAAAAAACAAACACCCCCTCCCAAATAAAAAGAAAACAACAACCCCCAAAAAACAACCACCACCACCCCGCCCCTCTCCCCCAAACCACAAAGACAACAGTCCCTTTCTGTATTCAAAGCTCAGTTCTTGGTCCCTGTATTTTGTTTGCAGCAAACTTGTTTTGCCAGAGCAACTCAGGTATTACCAGAAGTGCCTAAAAGCCATCTCATTGACTGTTCCAAGTGGCAGAGCACAAAGCCTGGAGAAAAATCAAGACAAATAAGGAGTAAAAACCAAGGCTCCCAAAACACAAATATGTGAAGTAATGGGAGGAAAGAGAGGAGGGGGGAGGATTTTGAAATTAAGGTTTCCAAAGAGGCACAAAAGATTGTTCAGCCTAGGTTTTGTGAGTCTACCTGTCTTGATCTGACAGCTGTCAAACAGTGGCACATAGGTGCAATTGCATTAAATGTAGTTTAAACACATTTTGCTCTTCCAGGCAGTGGGGAAGAAAGGCAACAGCAATTTGAAGAACAGCAAGAGAGAGAGTGTACCTGCAGCACAATGAGTTGAACAGGCAATGTCAAATCTGCTGACAACAACCACCCAGAACACAACACAGCACCTTCCCCTTAAGACATTTTATACTGGTGAATCACACTTAGCTAGTTCATGTAGTAAGAGTTGTAACTGCTTTTGCTATTTCTTTTTCTCTGTGAAGTGAGAATAGTGTATTTTTCCTCATCCTCCTGCTAAAAATTGATCTCCCTACTCTTCTAGTCGTTGCATAGAAGCATCCAACCTGCTTCAATAGTTCTGAAAAATACAAACCTCACTATAGATATATGACCCTTTAAAACACCTTTTACAGGAATATTGCATTACTGTCTGTAGAACTGATGTATTATTGCTTAGAGAATTCAGGCACTGTAGATGCTACTAATAGCTTTAATGTTTTTTACATCGCTTTAATAACAATAATTTTCTAGCATGGATGAGAAGGCCTGTGCTGGATCTGAAGTGATTCACTTCAATTAGATAATATTCAACCATAGAAACATTTTTATTTGCATTTCTTTATTAAGCCTGTATTTCTTCTGCAAAGTGTACCTGCATTTTAGTTACTGTAGTAGTGACCGAAATAAAGGTTTACTAAGCCAAAATGTCGTGGTTTGTTCTGTGCTCTTTCTTCTGAATTTGGGATGGAGATTGCTGAAATCCAAGTGTCCTAATAACCAGTCAGATTAGAAATACAGCTTTGGTCACCTAGATTTCCTGTTGGCTGAATTTGTTTTGTCTAGGCTTTGTACAGGGCGGTGGCGGTTGTCCTTGGCACGTTAAAAAGTTTCAGCAGAGCCATGAGTTCTGGACTTAGAGGATTCGAATGAAGTCTGATCTTTCAGATCACTTTGAAGAGACCTCAGCAAGATATTTTGGATCCTAGCAAAAAGAGACACATGTCTAAGGAAAAATCTGTTAAGAGACAGCTTGATACAAGCATGAGGAAGGAAAATACACATACCAGAAGAGAAGAAAGCTTGCTGTTTTTTTCCACTCATTAATACTAGGAAGAGGCCAACAGGAAATAATGTATGGTGGTTTGATGGAGTGATAGTTTCCATAGCAACTCGGCTGTTAGTGAAAAAGACCCCAACACAGATATTCCCCAACGCACCTTTCTCTCACAAGCAACAAGCAGGATGCTGTGGTCAACATTTATGACTAAGTTACACCGTGCAAGATTAACTCCCCCTTGTTTTGAAAAACAAGTTAACCACATCCTGAAGGGGAAATAAGGTTTTACACATACTGACTAAGTTAGTGCTGGCTTCAAGACAGCCTAGCCTCTACAGAGTGCATAGTAAGGTCTGTGTAATTAAGCTTTGTCAGGTTAGTCCCTCAGACCCTGCCGACACCTAGAGGAAGACCCTCACCCTATGCAGAAGATCAGTGAAATTTGCATGGCAAATCCATAAACAGTAAAATGCTTTTTTAGTGCGTTCTGCCACCATAACGTAAATCACGGGGAGCTATTCACTAGTATTTTTTACCCTGATTTTCTGATGACACCCTGAACCTTTTCATCTTGCACTCCACACCTTTTCCCAATCTGTCAGGCAAGACTGAGACTGGGAGTACCATTTCTGTGTCTCTGTGCAAATCAAGGAAGGACATTTTCCTGAGTAGTCCTTGGTTGTTCCTGAGAGCTTTGTCAGAATTAAAATCCTGTAACACTGCACAAGCAGAAAGAGGGATCTAGAAATGTGTGACTACTGAGGAATAGCATTGACTCATATGGAAATTTATCAGCCAGATAAAGACATCAGACTCTATTTTTTCAAAGACCCATCCACATTGGCATAGGATACCAGAGCCCTCATTTGCATCACAAATAGATTCGTGACCTGAGTGATACCTCCATGGTCAGGTTTTTCAGACCTCCCTGTGCACCACTGGGAAACCGGTTGGTGTGGGAACATCTATGTCCTCACTAAACTCCTAAAATGTCAGTCACCCAAGTCTGTTATCTAGGTCTCAGTCAAAATAAGAGAAATTGGTGTCTTTGAGAAGGTGATTCAAAGTCTACAGCTCTGTGGATCATGAGAAGGAGGGAATACTCATCCATCAGTCTCTTACCACAGTCTATCACCCACCCACAGTGAACAGAATTAGTCCCCATTGGAATGGGCCTGCCTGGTGGCCAGACCTGTGGCTCCCCTAAGACTTTATTTCAGGTCAGATATGTGTGTCACAGCTGGCCAAAATAATGTTTCTGAGACATGATGCCAAGGATGGATACTGAAGACAGCCCAGGCATCCTCATACTGTAGCCAAACTGGGTGCAGCCTATTTTTCTCACTTTGTCTGGACAAAACTGTTTTGTTGTCTGCGTCTGGCCTTCTTCTGGAAGGAAGGGATTAGCTTCCTGTGGCAAGAATCAGTCTATGCTGGCTTAGACTAACTGGGGATAAGAGAGGAAGGGGGAACAAGCTTTATAAATACATCCTTAGGGAGAAGAGAGGTATCTGTACCCAGTAAGGAATTTTGGCACCTAGGCAGCCAATGTCTAGAGAAGGGAGATTAATAGGAAAGGCAATACCATATTAGACCACAAGACCCAGCTGGGAGAAAAAGATACATGTGCAGACACACAACCCCTTTCCAGCATTTAAACTTCTAGACAGATTGTGCTGAATTTTTATTTGAACCATTTCCCCTGTCAAGAGCTGTCTAGGTCTAATTATTTTAGCTTGAGTTAGGAAAGAGCCTGTAGCCCCTCTCCGCTATTTTCTGTCATTGTGACTTCCTGATTGCCTCCCACTAGCAGTGGCTTTTCACTTTACAGTTGCAAATCTATCGTTTTGAGCCAATGCAGAACATGCAGCTTAAGAAAACAGAAGAATATAATTGTTTGCAGAAGAAAATCCATAAAAAGGAGCTTTTGTACAGGCCAGTAGTAAGATTGTGTTGGTGTCGCCAATTCCACAGAAGAGGGCAGGGTCTGCAGCTTTCCCAGCTGATATGAGCTAAGGGAAAAATTCTGTAGAGAAATTGTGCTCCACAATAAAATATCCTTTGTTTAAATCAGCACCTTGGGATTTAGGATTATCCCAATATAGGAAAAAACATTGTCCTGTCAGAGATCCGATGGTACCAGAATAATTGAGGATGATGATAAGCAGAGCTCTTTAGTAGAAAACTTTTTAATAGTACTATCCATATTCTCCTACAGATTTAATTATGTCTATATTTATTGTGTTTAGATGGCCTTTGAATATCTCCAAAGGTGGAGTCACTATCCCTGGAGATATTGAAATCCATCTGGACATGGTCCTTGGCAAACAGCTCTAGATAGTCCTGCTTGAGCCGGGGAGACCAGATGACCCCCAGAGGTCCCTTCCAACCTCAATGATTCTGCATTTCTGTGATATCTTTGTTCTACACAGAAAGTTTGCCTGGAAATTTCAAAGAAGAAAGCCCAGATTAGATTATCCTACCCAGTTATTTGGGTAGGAGAAATAAATTAAACCTTAACAGTGCAATTCAATAAGGAAAAAAAAGCAGCTTATCTTGCCATATATCTGTAGACAAGAGTGTTCAGGAGCACTAACAGAGTCAAAGCACAGGAAGGTCCAACATCAGGGCCGAGGCAATGGTGGTTTTGCATTAAGCTGCTATAGCTATAATCGTTATTAAGTGGCAGCTCCTGTGCAAGTCACAGTGCTTATCTCTTTATTTTGCTGAGCTTGGGAACATGTTGATAGAAATAATGGCTGTGTGCTTTGCCCTGGCATTGATGGCTTTTCTGTGCTGGGGGACCTGTTTTGTGGGGAGGATGAAGGAACTTGGGAACATGCTAATACAAACAGTGACTATGTGCTTTGCCTTGGCATTGATGGCCGTGCTGTGCTGGAGGGTCTATCTTGTGTCATGAGGTACTTAACAAAAGACAAAAATGCAGTATGTGACTTGAGAATACAGTGATAGCAGTAACACAGCACAGGGGCTTGAATGCTTTTCTTTGCCATCTCTCACAATGAGAGATGGAGGAGAACGGAATCTGAAACAATTTCAATATTGCTGGTGTGAGGCAGGCTGTAGGGACTTGAAGCCCACAGCTCATGAGTGAAGTCCATTCTAAGCAAGCCCAACAGAGATGTTGCAGCCAGCCAGCAGAAACTTAGCTAATGTGACACTTCAAGCTTACGGAGCCTGAACACAATCTGAAATTTCTTGAAGACAATGTCAGGTCTTTGTATACAAAAATATTGAGGCTTCAAGGTCTCTTGAGATGAGTACAGAAAGCAGTACTGCTACTATTGCACCAAAGACACTGTATTACACCATATTGCCTCTGTTATCCATCAACTTCATTTTCTCATGGATGTGCATATGGGAAAATATGATCTGTCCAATTCAAGGCTAGTAGTTATTCAAAGGTATAAATGCACATTTTTACAGCACAGAAAATTGTTCTAAAATCCTTAGTAATGATTGTGGTTTGATCTTTCCCTCCTGTCCATCTGATTACATAGTTTTTGTCTAAGGGTGATTGTTCAAATTTAAGTCTGGCCTAGGGTTAAGAAACTGCTCCCAACACTGTTGCTGTTTTCAGAATAAGAACAACCTCCAGAGATCCATTCATCTGAAGCAGAAACTTACTCTCAAGTCCCTCCAAACAGTATTCTCTATCCACTCAGTCTCAGAGCCTGGAAGCAGCTGATGTCAACATCTCCCTCCATATGCAAGTGTGTATATCCAAGCTTCAGAGTCTGCGGACTTCTCTCTTTCCTTGACGTTAATCCTCATGGCTCTTCACAATGGTGCATTCCTCTCCATTCTCACCTCAGGTCCTCAGGATCTATCAGGTAGGTCTGGGTCATCCTAAGTCACACAACAAATGTACGTGCCTCAGGGAGCTAGGAAATTTTCCTCTTTGTAAGGAAAGGTCATGCATGTGTCAGACTAGGAATCTGAATGTCTTGAAATTGTTCATTGTGAGTATCTCCTCAGCTCTTCTGTGAGGAAGAAAAGCAGAAATTGCTGCTATTGTGTCTTTGTTTGTTTGCTTGTTTGAAGTTTCTGATTTCTTTTGCTTTTTAATGCAGACGTAAGAAACTCAAGGCATAAAAGAAGATGTTCATCTGGTACATAGCAGTTAACAGCATGTCCATAACTCCTAAAGCTATAATCGAAGTCTACTAGAAGTTAATAGACGTTTATTGCAGTGAAAATGACAAAGTGCATGGCTTTCTAGATAAATTTAAAAGAACTTGTGAAGGATCCCATTAATAGATCATCAGAATTATCACCCAAGTAATGAGAATCAACAAGGCAAGTCCTTCACTAGTGAAATTCTGCACAGTTTGCTCAGAATGACTGCTTAAAGGTTTCTTCCCTCATTCTCTGCCATGTATCAGCAAAGGATTTTTTTCTTCCCTTCCCTGTTACATTGCTTTATGAAACCTTCCACCTGCCACCTGCAGAACAAGTGGCAGCTTTTTTTCTCTGGCAAAAGGTAGGAAACAGTTGGATGTTCATGTGTGTATTGTTCTTATCCAAAGCAAGCTGGTTGCTTGCACTTCTCCTTCTGCCTCCTGCTTTCCAATACCAAGAGGCAGGATGGCACCTTTCAAAAACAGCTGAAATTTCAGCATAGGAAGTCCCCAGGAGTCTAAAGACAGTCCATCTGCCACAGATGCTGTGACTCATTTGTCACAGCATCTCTGGGGGACTGTGTCCTTTTAACATTCCAGCTGGTGCAGGACTGATGTAGGACCACTGCAGATGTCTGGTTTGGCATCTTGAAAGAGGAACCACCTGAAGAAGAGTATTCTTCCTTCTGTGTACCTTGTTGATCCTAGATGTTCATCCATAAGATGTGAAAAGGAGTGAAGAGCTTAAAATGCCCTGGACGTCTGGTGTAATCGGGCAGCTAAAGTCCTTGGCAGCTTTTAAGTTCAAGATCCTTTGTATCCTGAGGGAGTCCAGCACCAGAATCACCAGCACTTGGTCCAACATGTTAAATAAGTCAGCTCTTTTCTTTAAAGGATTCCAACAAGTAAGTCAGGGATGGTTCAGGGGGGAGAGCATATAATGCACACTTCCCTACTAAGTGGAAGAAAATATGTCTTTTTTTTACCAACACAGTTTTATTGCTTTAGTTTTCCTGAATATTTCTAAGTCATACTACATCTGCTGCAATACAATCTCATTTTGAATAAAGAGCTTAAGGAAACAATTTCACCATCAGCCCTTTTATTTATAGAAAATGGCAATATTTACAATACTTAATCAGATTTTATCATATGACAGTTTTCTGTCATTTGTGTCATTTTGTGGCAGGTTTCAAAAGGTTGTCTAGGCTTGTATTGCATTTTTAAATTATATTTCAAAGACTATCATTATTATCCAGACATCATCATGGTCATTTCTCTGCTAGATTTACTTTAACTGTAGAATAACTTCTATAGCCTAGCTGTTCAGAAAGCTACTTCGCCTTTCTCTGCAAGAGTTCATGAAAATGACAATGATGTCTAGATTTCAAGTAAAAATCTAAACTTTGCTAACTCATGAAAATCTCTTCACCTGGACACTGCTTAAAGAGACTATCATGGTTTAGATAAGATGAGCTGTTTTACATTCCTTTCTCAATAGTACTTCAAGTACTGTTCAATTTTGTCAACGTCAGGAAATTTTAAAATTGTGTTTCTACTTGGTACAATTTTATGGCTGTTCTGCTCTAATCTGTTTTAAATCTTTTTTGCATTGTTTTCTTATTTTAACTTAGTAAGATACATATGGTATACTTAGCCATCTTTTTACCCGTTGGTAGTCCATAGCTCACATCCTGGGTCAGGGAGGCTTCAGATCTTTTTGAACTCTATAAAGCATTAAATCCCTATCGCTAAAAATGTCTTCTCCCAGTTTAAGTCTGCAATTCTTTTCTGACTGCTACTGAGTCTCATGGGCATTCCCTGGCAAAAGTTTATTGGATGCAAAATTTACATCTTCACCTTTCTGTTGGGGAGCTGCTGCTTGCAATTTTGATAGCTTCTCCTCCAAGTTGCAACTGCTTCTAAGAAGCCAGTTATCTTTAACCGCATGCTATAGGCAGGATGGGAATGCAGGGAATTTCACAGAGCAGAATATGACCCAGAAGGTGCATCATCTGCATTTCTACTGACTAGTGATACCTGCAATCGTTCAGATACACGAGCTTCACTAATAACTCTCATGGAAAGCAGATCCCTGCCTGAAAAAAGTAAGGTGTTACATGCCATGCATTTTTCATGACTCTTCTGGTTTGACAGAGGGTGAAACTGCTGTAGCAGCCAGGAACTTTGAGACTTGCCTGTCAAATGATTCGACCTCCAAACAGCTTCTCAACCCTTTTGCTGCCAGCAGGTCATGGCACAGTATATATTGTGGCTTCTCATTATAAAAGGACACACACCACCCACAATGTGAACTTAAATAAAACCTTTAAAGTACTTTCAGGCAAATGTTCACCTCCAGCAAATCAAGATTAATCTTATTTTCCCTTTGGTGGGCCTCACAGATAGAGTATGCTAACACCTGTGTGTCCCTTACTGCTGAGCAAGTAAAAACAGTGATAGCTCTCTCCTGTGGCAGAGAACATCAAAAGCACCCTAAGTGAATAAACATCTTTCCAAAAGGTCAAATGGAAAAGCATCGTGAAGAACAAGGAAAACTGAATAGCAGGGAGAATATTTTCCATTATCTCTCATATTATTATTTATATACAGGGAAAGGAGTGTTTATGATCTCAGCCTATACATTTCTTGCTTCAGCAGAAATGTATGGGAACACCCCAAGAAAAATTAAATATCTCTAAGGTTTCAGTGCCCAGAGTCCCATAAGAAATGAAGAATGGTAAAGCTTCATAGCTAGAAAGGCTCTGGCAGCACAAGGCAGGACTCCCAGCCTCATTTCTTCAGTGTCTTGACTTTCTCAGAGCCAATAAAAATGTCACAGAAAGGGAGAAGTTGAGGCAGAGTATGAACATCTTTGTATGTCGGCTGACAGACAGAAGTACTTAGATCAGCCTGAAATGATGCACCTGATTTTGTATTCTCTGGCAAACTGTTACAACACAAACAAATACTTACTTCAATCTTACGTTAAAAAAAAAAAGGAACACCTATCTGAACCCTTTACCAGCTCAGCCCCATGAACATATCAGAGCCTCAGTCTTATCCTTGCAGAAAACCTTGTTTCTTACTTTTTTTCATGTGATGCCCTGCTTTCTTCTAGGGCAAGAATACTTCCTCACCCTCAAGTCTTTAAGCTGCTTATGTGCACAGTACATCAGCCTGACTTAGGGTTTATTTAATTTAGTACTTTCTTGCCAAAGGACAGTAGGGAAATTTGCTGTAAGTTGCTTTTAAAATGGATCTGGATGTAATGTGGCTAATGATGCTTATTTCTTCCTACTGTAAAACCCATCTGGGTGTAAGAGCTATGTCTGTAACTATTATTGCCTGTAATATTGCATGTATTATTGCATCCTTTTGTGTGAGGGTTGCATTTGGAATTAAGAACATAAATATACTTAAGAGGATACTCAAAGCAAAATCCAAACTTTCTAGGAGTTTTAACTTGGTAAAAGTAATTAAAATACAAGAAATGAGGTGAAAAAAATCCCCCTTTTTTAAAAAAAAAATCGAATTCCATCAGTATTCTTTTCAATTTAAACTTTATAAACGAGATGGTGAATCAGGCTTTATTTCACTTTCTGGTCATATAACCTTTTAAAGATATTTTTAAGAAGATAAACTGATTGTTTTCTTGTTATTACTTTAAACAACACCAAACTGCATTAGAATGGTAAATATTAAGTAGCTTCTTGTACAGCTGAATACTTCTGTTTTCTTATACAGCATTAAAAATGCAACATAATGAAGATATTCCTAAATTCTACTGAGCATAATCTGACTTTTCTGTTCTGTTTCTCCAAAATACTAAAAAGTTCCTGGCAAAATTAGATATATTGATGTAAACTGAATTTCTTTTCTTGATCTCTCCTGCTGCCTGCTGGTCAAACTGTTTATTGTTCTCACAACATTTTTGATTTGATAAAATCCAGTAAATAGGTCAAATAGAAAAAAAAAACAAACACGCAAACCCTATAAGTGTTATCTCTGCACATGCCACAAATCAAGCTTCTTTGCTCTTCATTTGCATTCTTGCCTTGCCAGCAGGTGCAGATGAAAACCCTTGCTATGTGATATAGAATCTTTAGAAAGTCCAGTGCCAGAAATGCGCAGGTGAAAGAAGATGAATTGCTGAACTGCGACTCAAAGAAGCTTTATTTGAAGATACAAGCTAAAACAGTTGTAGAGTTGTAAGTGATTTGTAACTGAAGAAATGGAGTAGAATACGGGCAACACTTGCAGCTTTAAAAACTCGTTAGTATTTCTAAAGGGAGCTTTGAACTGTAAGTTATTCAAGAAACTCAGTGGTCAGAATGTCCTAAGATGGAGGAAAAATGTCTTGCTGGGATTAAGGGATGCATTCTGTGCCCTGAAAAGCTGTTATGTCTAAAGTAGGATAGGGTCTTCCAAAGGTTTGGATGTCTTGCTAAACAAGGTGGAAGTCTGGCACAACAAGGAATGCAATACAAGCTTTCTGGCTCCAGGCAGTGAAGAAGCTGATAAGAAGATGGATGAATACAAGCGCCAAAGGCTACAGGTGAGATGCACGCAGGAGCTGTGTTCTTCTGGTGAGGCTCTCCACTCCTTTGAACTGCGAGGTTTTCTGCAGAGGGTTTTCTCACTGTGGAAGGACCAACCCACGTCAGTTCCATCAAGTTCTGCCTATGGACCTAGCTGTTTCTGGAAACAGGTAAGTCTGTGTGCCAGCAATTTTGCATGTCACAAACCTGTGTATATAATAATTCTTTAATGTCATTGAACTGGAAATTCAGGGTGCAACACATTGGAACCCTTCCCTTCATCAGGTACACTGCAGTCACAATAATGACTATACGGAGTGATGTGCTCTTCAACAGGCATAACTGGTTTAGTGGTACAGTCAATCAAGGGGAGGCGGATGTTAAAGGACTGGCCTTAGAGATGGTCACTTACTATAGAACCCTGGTAAAATTACTTATTCTTTGGTGTCGACTATGTGTGAAATGAAATAAGAGAGAGAAATTAAATTCCTTAAAACTTCCTATATACCCAAATGCTGCAGGGACATGGGGGAGGACAGAATGAAGTAAACAGAAAGACAGGTTTGGTCTGTTCTTTCTTTTAATTCTGTCCCATTTATATATTTTATAGTAGCATTAGGGGGAGAGTTTCCATTTGTTGAACATGTTTGTGTGCTTGGAACCCTGGGTGAGATGTTCAAAACTATTGAGTGATTTGATCTGCTGCTTTTCATTGTATAATGAACTGGGCAGTTTTTTCTCCCCACATCTCAGCAAGCTTTTAGTTGAAAATTTTTTACTTTAGTAAGGATTGTACATACAGAGCAACTTGGAAAGCTAATGGTTTTGTATATAAATCATCTTTTCATGGACAGAAACAAAAGTTTCCCACCACCAAACTTATAATTTGAACAATTGTAATTCCTTCCTCCCTTCCTTTCTTCCTCCCTCCCTACCTTTCTCCCTTCTTTACTTCCTTCCCTCCTTCCTCACTGTGTTGTACAGTAGTTCTGGAACCTGGGAATGGCACTCAAAGGAAAATTCCAAATTCAAATTGTGCTATGGCTGACTTACATATAAAAATTGATTTGGACATGGTAAGAAGGGAATTTTTTGTGAAGTGGTGTTACACTGTGATGCTAGGAGTTGGAAGGGAACTTACTGCTGCAGGGGAACCATATATACTCCAATTCAGCCATGATAACTCTGAGTAAAAACATAATCCCTGTTGTGTTTGCTACCCAAGAAAAAATCTGATCAGCTCGTGGTTCTAAATTTTTTAGTCTTTCATGTGCTGCAAGTAAATATGCTTGAGACTGACTAGAGTGGAACTGATTGGCTAAGCTGTTCTGGAAGAAATGCCCAGATTTTTTTTTCAGCTGAACCTGAATATCCATTCAAAATGTTTTTCTTCTCTCTGGAGTGTGACACAAAAGGAAAGATTGCATTCATACGAAGAGTATAAGTTTTAGAATAAATGTTCTTTTTTCTCTAAAGAAAGTGTGCACATATTCAGTTATTTTAGAAGAGTTACTGCAGAATTATTTATTTCATCACAATTATGTCAGTTACCTTTTCTCAGCAGACAAAAGTATGGCCGTTTTTTAACATGCCGTCCATTTTAATGGATTTTTCATGGCTTTGAATACTTAATCCCTGCATATAATTATCAAGTTTCTTTAAAATAAACATTATCAGTACTTCTATGTGATAAGGAATAGTTAAAATCCATAATGTGCAATGAAAACATCTTAAGTTTCAGGAGAGGATGGAAGTCATGTTTTTGTAAAGGGCTGAGCTGCTGTGGGCGTAATCACTGACACATTCATATTTGTGTGTGGAATATACCTAACAGTGCATTCAGGTAAGCGGCTCATTTTTAGCTAGAGAAATATGGGGATGGTATTTCCAAGGGCCCTGCTCCCATTTAAAATTCCCAAACATGAAAAAATTGACAGGAACACAAATCACTTCCCTGCCAACTATAGCAGCCAGTTTTGTGAAGTAAAAGGAAGATAATTAGTAAAATCCTGCTTACAGGAGGTTCTTTCAAAGCTTATTGTCTAGTATAACGATGAAGCATCTTCCCAGAGGTGACGTTCAGAACAGAAAGTGCAGCCAGGTAAGAAAGATTGGGAAAAAACACTACAAATAGATGGATATGAGCAAAATAGATCATATTATTTGCTGTGCTTTTAAATAAAATTAAACTAGCCAGCTGTACGTATTATTTTTCAAGGCCAATATCAACTGAGATCCTTGCTACTAAATCATGCGTTTTCAGTGTGATGTCTTTCTGTAAATTCAGGCCTGTTTTCTGAAAGGACAAACTGATTGTTATTGCCAGTCCAGTCTTACATTAGAAAGGGTTTGAAAGCTACTGCCTGTTTATAGACAGAAACACAGTGTAGGGTGGTTTGTCCTCTGGGGAAGGATTTGAAGTTATATTTGAGAAAGGAAAAATTTGGTTTAAAATCCTACAATGCTTCTTTTCTTCACATCAACAATTTGAAAAAAATGGAATTAATGCATGAGATTAAAAAAATAATTAGATGCTTCATTCTGCTCTATTTTTTTTTTAACTTGGATGAGTTTTCCAAAGCTTTCTATAGTACTGAAAACACGTGTGGCAAATAGCAACTTAATTTTTATTAAGGGGTTATATCTGACACTAAATCCCACTCAATGTAAGAAATACTAATATTTCTTTGTTTTGTTTTGTTTTTTTCCTAAAAGATAGGCTATTTCTTCTTAAATATGAGAAATGTGCATAACTCTATAGACTTAATTATGTAAATCCATCTTTTGTGGTATACTCATCTTAAACTGCAACTTGAAGATTACTATACAGATATCTATATATTATAGTCTAGAAACACTAATAGAGTTCTTATGTACTTCAGGTTTTTTATGCTCACTTATTATATTTGACATTTTTATTTGCTTCTTGGATATCTCATAAAATTTGTTCCTGCAAAATTCCTGAAAACTATTACTTTAAAACATGATTTTTATTTGTTGCTGAGAGTCATAAATTCCAGGTCACTGTTTCTGACAGCACTGTTTGTAAAATATCTTGGGTGTTAACGATGCAAACATTATTTAGAAACAAATGAGACTGCAAGTACTCAAACCCCAATAAAGTAAATGCTACATTAATGTTGTGTAAGAAATGACTGACTTTTGTGAGCAAGTAAAAGGAGCTCACAGGGGAGATCTTCAGAGGGTTTATGTCGGCTTTTCTTTAGCAACACAAAGTGGCTATTCCCGGTATTTTTCAGTAGAAAAGCACAATGAATAAGAAAGGTCACAGGTGGGCTGCAAGGTCAGTTTCCCTCAGCAAAAACTTACCTGTTTTAAACAGATCAAGCTTCTTAGGCCAACACCTAATAGAGACAATATGTTACTGACAAGAGTATGAAGGCTGTGCACTTTCTTTCACACAACATCTGGCTTTAAAAGCATGCTCAATTACTGTAATTAAAACCTGTAAGGGCATGATTCTGTAGAATCAGTGCAGATTCACTTCAGCTTCTCTGCTCTACAGATGAAGAGGAAAGCTGTAGAAAGGAACCATAACAAGATTTTTTCCTTTCACTTCCATAACCTTGTCTAGTGTGTAGGAGAACTGAAGTCCCATTCAGGGATGAAACAGGTTTGGTAAATCCTGCTGTTTACCTCGGGTCATCTGTTCCAATTTCATGACACAGGGAGGAAACCCCTTCATAGTGGAGATCGCACAACTGTCCATATAGCAGGAGTGGACCTGTGATAAATGATTGCATCTGTGTCTGCAGAAAAGGGTGTTTGCTCTACAGGGTGGAGAGGCCATGTGCAGAATCTGGCTTGGAGATCAACCAGTCTGGAACCTAAGCTATTTAATTAGAATTACTATTATTGAGACACAGCTGTATAGGTAAGAAAAAAGGTGTACACCGAACTTTGCTCAAAGTGTAATGCTTTCAAGATACTAAGTTGTAATACTTACTATAGGATTGCAATAACCCTCTGGTGGTTCTGAAGATGCTTTAGCAAAATTGATGAGGTTTGGGAATAGATTTACAGTGTCCCACAACTGACAAAGGAGAATTTTAGACCATTTCCTGGAACTATGTTTTGTACTGAATAGTTAAAATAGTGTATCAGGTGCAAGCTGGCTGTTCTATAAATATTTTCAAGGTGGCACAGAACTGAACAGTTCATATCAAGACACATATTTGGAAGTGGATATATTTGCATGTGCTTTCAACTAAGTCCAAACAGGGGAAAATATCTCCATGAAATCTGTTGGTTTACAGCTAAACTAGACAAGCAGGATCAAATCAGTACTTGTTCTCAGTAATTCAGCAGCTCTGGTCCAGTATCTTGTTAATTCAAAGTGAACACTTCAGACACTTTTAACATACTTTAGTGTTTTAATTCTCAACATCACTACAGAAGACCATACAGCTCTGTAGGGCGCCCATCATAGTAGAAAATTATGTATTTTTTTGGTTTTACAGTGAAAGTCTAATAGAGAATTCTGGAAAAGAAAGTGGTGGGGGCAGAAACATATAGTTGTCTCAACTTTTCTAGACTGGGGTCTTGGAATTAATACTCTGAATTTGCCTTAAAGAACATGGCATGGTTTGCACCAGACTGAAACAAGTAATTCTCCTTGCTTAAGTTCTGAGAGCTCAGCAAGTTCAGGTTTTGTAAAACTTCTTAGGTTTTTGTAAAGTTTCTTACAGTTGTGATATACTGGTTTTGAGAAAATCATCTTTGGTCAAGGAACAACTTGATAAATTCAAGTAAGTCTGAAAGACATTAAAGCACTTGATAATTCTAGAGTAACTACTGAGCAGCAGTAAAAGGTTGCCTGGAATTGGGCGGTTTCCCCAGGTTTTTAAGTTTGAGTTATGAGTGGCATTTTGAGGTGGTTTGGTGATAGTTTCCATGGCAGTGGGAATGCTGGAAGTGTCAATGCACTTAGCTTTAGGACAAGGACTCTTCTGAAGGTAAATTCAAGTGAGTATAATGGAAGAAGAAGAAGAAGAAGAAGAGGAAGAAGAAGAAGAAGAAAACCACATGTTGGAATAAAGAATTATCTGAGTATACTCCACTGTTATGTTTGCACCTAAGTTTTTAGGCTTACTGATGTGCCATGTGCAGACAAGAAAGAAATAATACTTTATTTTGGGGCTTTAATGCCAGTTTCTAGGAATCTCTGTGCGTCTATTGGCATGAAAATAGAGGCAGAAAGTGGGACTGAGTTGCTTTGTAGAGTGTGTGTCTATACTTTATAAAGGAAGATTATGGAAGTGTTTGTGTTTTGGTTGTTTTTTTGGTTTTTTTTTTCCCCAAAAAACTGGGAATGTGAAAACAGAGGCAAGTTCATATCTTAGAGAGGGATAAATCCTTAAGGTTTGGACATAATTTTGGTGTTGTTCAGGGGATGGGAGGCATTAAAAAAAAAAAAAAAGAAGAAATATCATTGTTGTGTTTAGGTTTTATTGGATGAGAAGTTTAGATAGTTTTGATGTGAGGTGCCTCAGTGTTCCAGGCTGGTGTAGGCCGGGATAAGATAAGCACTAACTGAGGTGGATGGACAAAATGCTATAGAAAGATTTCCATTTCTGTCTTACTTTTTCTTATCCATCTTCATGGTTACTGCTAATTATTCTGACTTCCATAGTTGCTGTTACCATTGAAGGATGCAACTACAATCTCTTCTGTGATAGATATAAGCTGGGCTGGTGACATAGGTTCCAACAGCAGTAGGATTCACAGTAGTGAATTGTCATGAGAATTTTTACTAGGGTTTTGACCTAGGAAGCTCAAGAAGAAACACCCTGGGAGATCTATGTGTACACATCAAAGTTAGAAAAAATCCTTCGAGTCAAAAGCTACTGCCAACATTTTTGGTAAAGCTCTTTGTCACAGTGAAACTCCATAGGTGCCTATGAAAAGCTGACTTTTGAAAAGGGGCAAGGCTGTCTCTTCATCCAAGTAAGTGCCAGAAATAAACATCTCAAAAACTGAGCTTGATGTGGTTGTGATGAGCTTTGGCATTTAGGGATTTAAATATAATTTCTTCCCTTATTGAGAAACTTCCCAACTATCTGTGTTTACACAGGTAGTGGATGTGTCACATTTCACATAAAGAATAAATGAATGTTCATCTTGAAATTGTCAGACTTGTGAGTCCAGGTTTAGTCCCTTTAGGACAAAGCATTCAAGGTCAAATCTGCTAGCCGAAAACGCTTTTGCTTCTAACTTCATCACTGGTTTTTAAGGTGTTTTTTTAGAGTTCATATCTTCAAGATGAGCACCATGCTTGAAAAATACCTGTGGTTTTTTACTGATTATAGAGGTACACTAGGACATCTGTACTAAGTTTAGTAACTCACACGTCGGATATGTTTCTGGTCTGTCTCAAGATATCTAATTTCCTTGAACGTGTAGTCCAGAGTGTCTGTTTCTTTGCACCATGTGAAGGCTAAAAAAAAAAAAGACTTTTCAAATGAAGGTTTTTACCAATTTCACAGTTAGAAATTGAAAGACCATTTAATAAGTACAGAGAAAGTCTGCCATGGATCACAACTTTCCATGGCCAGGGTTTTGTAAAGCTCTGTGGTGGTGTAACTTTGGAGGTGGCAATCAAGAGCTTAAATGCGGAAGCAGAAAGCACCTAAAAGTAAAGCCATGTAAGCCTAAAAAAAATGTGAAAGGCTTTAGAAAGCAAGTGCCTGTGTTTCTGAGGATTGTATGCATACAGATGTGGGCCACAGATGTGCAATACTTGTTCCCTATAGAATTTAACTGATCATTTGGGTCATTGCTTTATTCTAAGTTTTGAGAATGGAAATGGGGAGTGATATGTGAGTACTTACATTTCAAAATTCCAAGAAATTTGCCTTTTAAAAGCACTGGATTATTAAGTGCTGTTAAGAATTTATGGATGTCCTTGCCGGGGGCCCCTGATCACTGAAATTTATTGGTGAAAAATATTTTTGAGTGTCTTTAGTTTCCAACAATTATTTCTCTTAGTATTTTGGCAATCAGCATTTTTAGTGTTCAGAAAATACCAGTGTGCATGGATTTTTTTCCCAAGGCAGACAATCAGATCTTTGATAGGAGCAGGTAAGAACTTAATATTTTCTAGAAGTACCTTCTTTCATTTATTTCCAGATGACTTTTAAAAGTCAGACAAAAAGTGGGTTTCATCTCACCTGTAGTACCTCAATACTTTGGATGAGACTATTCCTGCCTGTGTGATTGGATAAGACATGATCCTAATCCAAACAGAAGTAGAAGCAAGTTGCTGCAGCATGTTTTGGCAATGTTCACAGGGATCAACTACCTCTGCATTTTAAGCCAGAGCTGATCATATGTTTGCCAGCAAATGAGGTACCAATAGAAACAAAATTAATTTTGTTACTGCGTATACTGTTGTTCTGAGTTCTCCCTGCAACTGGTAATTCGCCTTCAGGAGTAGAAATAAACTGGTGGTAAAGCCAGGTATTTTTTCTAGTGAAGAGTTGCCTTGTAAATGTTTTTATGGTTCAAAGTATATGTATAGATAAGATGGAGTGATAATTACTCCCCGGTGAAAGAAATCAGTTTCCAATTTAAAGTGGAAGGAAAGAGGCACATACATACAATTATATGTAACAGACTGAGGGTAATGTCTCTAGGTAAGCCATGAGCCTCATTCAGTAATAAACTATGGATACAATAATTTAATACTCCCGATTTCCTTTAATTAACTTCTCTTCTAGGAAAGGAGGAGTTATGAAGGCAGATATATTTATGTGGATAGTTTTTGTAAAGCTCTTGCTGGCTGTGTGAATACAGGAAACTTTGGGAAATTAACATTTGGACAAGGAACAAGAATTGTTGTAAGACCGAGTAAGTGAGAAGCGAAAAATTTCGTTTATAAACACTAACAACCTAACTTCTGTTTCCCAGGTTCAGCTTCTCATATCAACTTAATTTTACTAATTACACTTCCATACTCTTTTTATATTTTTAAAAGTATTTAATTTGTTTGCAGGTTAGGAAATCTTGTCTCTGTTCTGGTGAGTATCCATAAGACTGAAAAAGCTTTCAATATTGATTTTTCTTATGCCAACCATGAACTGTGTTATAAGGGCAGCGGTGTAGAATGATTCAGGCAGATCTTTTTTATTCTTTTAAAATCTGTATATTGGCACAATAGTGGTTGTAGAGAAATGTTGCAATGCTAAATACTGTCCTATTTTGTATCCATGCTTCATCTGAAAAATCTTAAATGGAAGAAACAGTAAAGCTTGTTTGCTTTTACAGACCAAAAATATGTACTGATATGGACAGTAAAGTATTAATTGATGCCATTTGTGTTAAGATTTGATTTAGCAAAATTTCAGCCAACAAAACTAAATTTCTGTGGATACAGTCATCAGCACAGCAAGATATCTTGCTTCGTATTGGCTTCTAAAGATTTGGAAAGGCAGTATTTAACTCTTATCTTTCAGTGGTGATGTGGAATCTGTTAAATTCTTCCTATAACAGTTTATGATGTAAAGCGTCTTATCACTGTGTGATTGGTGGTTATGGAAGGTTCACTTTTGGTGGAGGAACTCACCTGTTTGTGCTTCCAAGTAAGTCTTCCAGTAAAAATAGTGATCTGAGATCATAGTGCTTCAGCACATCCCAGATCCAGTGAAAGTCCATTCAGTGTGACTCCTGTGTCCTCAGCAGAGCTGGATGCAGAAATGTTCTTATGCTTTGGTCATAGATATCTTCATCCTTCATCCAGAGAGGCTAACCGCAACTTTCTGTTAAATTCTGTTCTGCCCTTGCAATTTCAAATAAGGAGTTTGTATTCAATCCCTTCAGCACCAGGTTTTCACTTCCAAGCTGATATCTGATAAAGTGCATAGACTTTTTCAGGGGCTATGAGAGAAGTAGATACTAATTTCTTACCTATTTTGAGATTTTAGCAATGTTAGATCAAAACTGCTGCATTGTCCTTGCAAACTAAGTAATTGAGAAGTAATTGGAAATTTAATGGACCACCCTTTAAGCTTAGCTATTTCAGCTACTTAAAATGCTATCTTGTTCTACTAGGTTGATTGACTTCAGTTTCTGTTGAATACCCATGATAAAGTGGTCATTTGTGCTGCTGTTAAGAGGCAGAGGTATTTGACAAATTTCCAGTTTGCAGTTTTAGTTTCAGAAAAATATCTAAGAAAAGGAAGAAAAACAGTACAGAGAGCATTTCCCATAAAATATTTATCTGTATATGACTGGGGGTTTTTTCCATTTTGTACTATGAAAGGCATAAATTTTTCTTTATAGTTAGGTCCTGGGACTCACCAGGATGCTTTTAGTTAAGAAATTCTTCAGTTCAAACTTCAGAATTGGTTTTTGTAGAAGACTCTCAGGCAGTGTGACTGTAGGAGGAAGAAAGCAGATATTTGGAGAGGGGACACAGTTACTTGTGACACCAAGTAAGTGTAGTTTAAAGACATGCAGCTTTTTTACCTCTTTCTCTTCATACTCTTCAAGGTGTGGAGATCTGGCTTTGAAGCCAAAGAAAAAGTGTGTGGGGAGAGAAATTGAAAGCTGAATGCAAATCATAAGACAAACACTTAGTGGTATTAAGTAGTTTATTCTAATGAGTGTATGTTTTCACATAAAAAATAAAAAATTTCTAAGATACTCCTTTGGAAGCTGGTCAAAGGCCAGGGGACCTAGATTCAGTAAAGTAATCAAATTTACTAGAGAACAGGAAAATACAGTTTGAAGGGCCAGCTTCACTTGCTCAGAATTGAAGCAACAAATATCTGAAATTTTCCAAAGCTATTTTGGAAACGTAGCCAGCTCAAGGTATTGGTCCATAATGCTAATCTGTAGTGTCATTCTTCGTCTGTTGTGACAATCTCAAATACTGCACGAATCTTACACTCGATTTTCCTGCCTGTGTTATATAGGGGTCAGGCTAAATAATCTTAGTAAATCCTAATTCTTGATTTGTGATCAGAATGGTATTTCTGCCAGATTTTGCCTTAGGTGAGCAATTGTGGTTCTGCTAAATTCTGTGAGAAGCATTTCTCTTTTCCAAAGGACAGAAAATACTGTGAGGGAGAGATGCTGGTAATGAAGAGTTATACACAGAAAATGATAGGAGGAAATCCAAGGCTTTCTTAGTAACCTACTAAGAAAACCTACACACCAACATACAATGTGTAGGTTAATCCAGCTACAGACTTGACTTGATCTGGATCCTATTCGAAATGTAGTGATTTGATTATGCACTGATGAGGTGCAAAAAGGAGGACTACCATGGAGTTGCATTCATAACATCTTCATTATTGCATTTCTAAAAACCCTACATAAACAAGTCTTCCACTTAAATATATGTGGGACCACACAGTATGTGAAATGACTAGCTGAAATGTGTATATGCATCATAGAAATTATTTAGGAGTATGGTTAATTATTTGACTGCAAGAGCAAGTTCTCCTTCTTTCCCTTATGTTTTAGTCTGCATATAAGAATTGAACTCTCAGTGAGGAACAAAGAAGAAAGGCTTGTAGCTAGGGTGCAAGCATTTTCCCGTCCAGGTAGCTTACAGAATGGAAACATTTTAATGAGATTTCAAATATATGCCTAAATTTTCTTTGCCAAACTGAGTAAGTCTGGAATGGGATTGTCTTGGTTCATTCCTTTCCAGAAATCATCACAGATCAGGCATTTCCCTGTTTTGTGTACAGTTGCAGAGCAGGAAAGGTTTTTGCAGAGGAATTAAATGATGTGTGAATTCAGAAACCACTTATAACAAACTGCAGTTTGGCAAGGGAACAAGGCTCAGCATTAAACCAAGTAAGTGCATAATCTGAACAAAAGTATCTTGCAAGTATTGGAGAACTTGATGCTTGGAACTGGTAGTACATAATGATCCTGGTAAGGGAATACCCTTCCATATCTACTGTATCTAGGGCTGAAACGATAGTGTGGCTGGAACATTTAGTGTAAAGACAGCAGCAAGAAAAAGTCTATGTTTTTTTGTAAGACTGATAGTAATACCTTATGGAGAGTAGCTGTTATGAGAGGAGTCCTTACAGTAATTACAGTGGAAAGTTTCTACACACACAAAGGAAGCAAGGACTACATTCCCAGCAAAATGAAAACAGCGTAAATCAGCATGGAGTGCTAGAGAGCTGTGACAAATCTTACCCTAAATGGCAGAACTGTCTCAGTTCTCAAGCTGTTTGAGCTTCATGGTATTCCTTGGTAGAAAGAGACATTGCAGACAGCGTAAAAGAATGGATTTTCCTTGTGTTTTTCACATCTATCCCTTCTGAAGAGTACCCCAAGGGCTATCCATGTGTGGAATTACATAAGCAAGAAAGAGAGAGAAGAAGATGGCTCTTCAGAGAATCAGGAAGTCTCTGCCCTGTGAAAAAAAGAAGTTATTGAATATGCATTAACAGAGATAGAAGAGCCTGCCGAAGTTCTGCTCCTATGAAATACTGGACCATGTGCCCTAGACAGACATTCTGACTGCTCAGTTACATCTTCCCCTGAGAAACTGTTCAGAACCGGAGAGTAAAGTGCTTCTGGTAATGTTTCTCTCTCTTTACCAAGGCACAGCTTTGAAAATAAATGTTAACTGTATGATTTCTGTAGAGACAGTCTTAGTTTATTCCTGGCTATGCCAAAGCATCCCATGTTTAGGACACTTCATCTTTCTTGACCTCTAAGAAGTATTGACATGAAACCTGCTAGGAGATAGAGAAGAGACAATCCAGCCTTCATTTTGAAGAGATATCTAACAGGCATTTTGCACATATAGTTTTATTTCAATGACTAGAGTCTCCTGGCATGGAACCTGAAATTCACAGAAGAGCATTGTTTTGTTTTTTTGGGTTTTTTTTTTGTAAGGGAGCTTTTGACTGTGTATTCAGAAAATGCAGCCAGACTTTTCTTTGGAAGAAGAACCAGGCTGCTAATAAAGCCCAGTACGTATCTCGTCACCAATATGGTTAGGAAAGACAGAAAAGACTTTATGTCTTTTGTCAGATATTCCTTAAAATACAGAGAGAAGAACTTTAAAATACAAAGGAAAGGTGGCATGGGGAAGAAGAGCACATTGGAAAGAATTTGATTTTAACTTCTTTGTCATGTTGATGTGAGTGGAACAGGTCAGGAATTGCTAAAATCACTGAAAGACCTTTGTGTTGTGCAAGCACCATGTTAGTCAGAATGAATCCTACAGGGAATAGATTTGAGATTACTGTTCATGAATAACCTTTGTTTGCTCAAGAGACTAGGCGAAATTAGCTTGTGGGACTTAGGTTTGGATCCTTTACTGGGTTCATTGCCAAATGAATAAACAAGAAAAAATAGGATCTTTAATTGGTTTTCTCTGAGATTTCCATTTATTTTTTCTTGGCTTCTTTCTCTTACGGGTCTGGTCCTTTGCTTAGCTTCTGAGATTGACTAGCTGGCTGATCTGTCTAAAATCCTTCTTTAGACAACGAAAAATTTTAGAAACAGCTATGTTAGTTGTTTAGAAAAATGGTGGAAATTTCATCCCACTTCAATATGTCTAACAGTGTGATTTGGCTTTTAAAGGCTGAGGTTTTCCTCCTTTACAGTTCTTGTATAGAGGCTTATCACTGTGGGACAACAGTCTTCCTGGAAATTCACCTTTGGGAGAGGCACAAAACTAATTACAAAATCAGGTACATCTTAAAACAAATAGTTGCCATGCATTATAAATGCAAGGCTGAGATTCTCCTGCTCCTAACTACAGCAAAAATTGTTCAGTTTAAAAACTATCCAAGGAGCTTCAACTGTGTTATGTTAACAGGGTAATGGGCTTGATTTTCTATTTCACACATTTCAAAATTGTTTCTATTTGCATTTCTATGGAAAGATCAGAGGCATGCAACATCTGATGTTGCATTTGGAGTCAAAGGTATGTGACAAGGGTGACACCTGTTTTCCCCCTTGATCTCTTTTGAAAAATGTGTGTACTTGTCTAGACTAAAGGTTGTGTGTGGTTTTTGTTAGTGGATGTGTCACTGTGTGAATTCAGCATCCAACTGGAAAGTCACCTTTGGAAGTGGGACAAAATTGATGATGAAACCAGGTAGGTAGAAACCCTGAAGGAATAAGGATAGGAAAGCCTAATTCCCCTTTCTGTGAAATAGCCATTAAAATTTCATTGTTCTTTCCCTCTGTGGGCATTTGAAGGTCAAGGTTGACATTGCATCAGGGGAAAAAAATCATTATAAAGCTAAATACGTATTTAGAGGACTGGACTCTCATGTATCCCCATCACAGAAACATGGTACAATGGGTCTCATGACTGGAGTGCTGCACAGGATGGCTATAAGCTCTTCCAAAGGGATAGGCAAGGAAGGAGAGGTGGTGGGGTGGCTCTGTATGTTAGGGAGTGTTTTGATTGAATAGAACTCACTGACTGTGATGATCAAGTACAGTGCTTATGGGTAAGGATGAGGGGAAAAGCAAACAAGGCAGATGTCCTCCTGGGAGTCTGTTACAGACCACCCAACCAGGACGAAGAGACAGATGAGACATTCTATAAGCGACTGGCGGAGGTCTCGCATTCGCTGGCCCTTGTTCTTGTGGGGGACTTCAACCTACCGGACATCTGCTGGAAGTGTAATATGGCAGAGAAGAAACAGTCTAGGAGGTTCCTGCAGTATGTGGAGGACAACTTCCTGACACAGCTGGTGAGTGAGCCCACCAGGGGAGGTGCCTTGCTTGACCTGCTGTTTACAAACAGAGAAGGACTGGTGGGAGATGTGATGGCTGGAGGACGTCTTGGGCTTAGTGACCTTGACATGATAGACTTCTCAATTCTGAATTTTGCTGAGGGGTCAGCAAAACCACTACCATGGACTTATGGAGGGCAGACTTTGGCCTGTTCAGGTCACTGTTGAGAGAGTCCCTTGGGAGACAGTCCTGAAGGACAAAGGGGTCAAGGAAGGCTGGACATTCTTCAAGAAGGAAATCTTAAAGGCTGCAGTCATAAGGGATAGCAAAAAATGTTTTTACAAATACATTACCAACAAAAAGAGAGCCAAGAAGAACCTACATCACTTATTGGCTGTGGGGGGCAACATTGTCACCAAAGATGAGGAAAAGGCTGAGGTACTTAATGCCTTCTTTGCCTCAGTCTTTAATAGCCAGTCCAGATATCCGCAGGGTATTCAGCCCCCTGAGCTGGAAGATGGAGATGGAGAGCACAATAACCTGCCCATAATCCAGGAGGAAGCAGTTAAGGACCTGTTAAGCCATCTAGACAACCACAAGTCTATGGGGCCTGATGGGATCCACCCAAGAGTACTGAGGAAGCTGGCGGAGGAGCTTGCCCAGCCTCTCTCCATCATTCATCAGCAGTGCTGGTTATCAGGGGAGGTCCCAGACAACTGGAGGCTTGGCACAAGACGCTC
>NW_010513896.1:39077-40084 GCF_000687285.1 Phaethon lepturus
ACTTAATGCCTTCTTTGCCTCAGTCTTTAATAGCCAGTCCAGATATCCGCAGGGTATTCAGCCCCCTGAGCTGGAAGATGGAGATGGAGAGCACAATAACCTGCCCATAATCCAGGAGGAAGCAGTTAAGGACCTGTTAAGCCATCTAGACAACCACAAGTCTATGGGGCCTGATGGGATCCACCCAAGAGTACTGAGGAAGCTGGCGGAGGAGCTTGCCAAGCCACTCTCCATCATTTATTAACAGTCTTGGTTAACAGAGGAGGACCCAGACAACTGGAGGCTTGCCAATGTGACACCCATCTACAAGAAGGGCCGGAAGGAGGATCCTGGGAACTACAGGCCTGTCAGCCTGACCTCGTACCTGGGAAGATTATGGAGAGGTTCATCTCCAGGGCGCTCACAGGGCATGTGAAGAACAACCAAGGGATCATGCCCAGCCAGCATGGGTTCCTGAAAGGCAGGTCCTGCTTGACCAACCTGATCTCCTTCTATGACCAGGTGACCTTCCTAGTGGATGAGGGAAAGGCTGTGGATGTTGTCTACCTGGACTTTAGTAAAGCCTTTGACAGCATCTCCCACAGCATTCTCCTGGAGAAAGTGGTGGCTTAGACATGTGTACTCTTTGCTTGGTAAAGAACTGGCTGGACAGCTGAGCCCAGAGTGTTGTGGTGAACGGAATTAAATCCAGCTGGTGGCTGGTCACAAGCGGTGTTCCCCAGGGGTCGGTTCTGGGGCTGGGCTTGGTCAATAACTTTATTGATAATCTGGATGAGGGGACCGAGTGCTCCCTCAGTAAGTTTGCAGATGACACCAAGTTAGGGTGGAGTGTTGTTCTGCTTAAGGCTAGAAGGGCTTTGCAGAGGGATCTGGACAGGCTGGATTCATGGGCCATGGGCAATTGTATGAGGTTTAATAAGGTCAAGTGCCGGGTCCTGCACTTGGGTCACAACAACCCCATGCAATTCTACAGGCTTTGGGGGGAGTGGCTAAAAAACCGCCCCGGG
>NW_010513896.1:40115-69937 GCF_000687285.1 Phaethon lepturus
GTTGCACGAGGAGAGGTTTAGGCTGGATATTAGGAAAAATTTCTTTACTGAGAGAGTGGTCAAACATTGGAACAGGCTGCCCAGGGAGGTGGTGGAGTCACCATCACTGGAAGTGTTCAAAAAACCATGTGGACATGGCACTTGAGGACATGGTTTAGGGGACATGGTGGCATTGGGTTGATCATTGGACTTGCTGACCTTAAAGGTCTTTTCCAACCTTAATGATTCTGTGATTCTGTATGCATGTCTGAGAGCTATAAAATTTGTGAATGTTCAAAATTAGTTTAATGCAGGTTCTGGAACAATGACTGTAAGTACAATTTTCTGGGTAGCCTCTACTGATGTCAGTTGTCCTCATGAGAGGACAGAGGTAGAGCATCCATCTGAATGGACTGTATGCTGGATGTTTCTTTTTCTCCAAAAAGATTAAGAAAATCACTCAGTTCTAGCTTTCTACACCTGGAGAGAGGAGTCCTACCTCAAATACCCATTTTCCTCACTACTACATTTTCCCAGAAATCTCCCAGACCTGCAGGGACACTCACTGTCCTTTTGTTTCCATTGCCCAGAACTTGTCCTCATTAATTCTCAAAAGCTGCAGTTCTTGTGTCTCTTGGGAAAACTGTCTTACCTTTTGCTCTGCTGCTCCTGCTTCTGGCTACAGACAGGTTTCCATTCAGTTTTCACTCCTTGACAAAAAAAGCTGGGCTGTCTTGAAAGAGAACTGAACAAGTAGCATTGTTTGTTTGGTGAATCAAGAAAGGTATTTTGAAGATTTGCACTATGTGGCAGGAAGGTCCAGTGGGAGATCTCTGCTTTTAATGTTGATCTAATGCTGAAAGTGGAATTGTGCTGTTAATCCTTGTAGCATTTCTTCCAATGAATGAAGAACAAAACTTCTAGTCATCTCTGTCAAAACTGAAAGAGACCATCAACTAGGAAAATCTTTAAAGGAAATCTAAGTTAAAATTGACAAGGAATTTAGTTGAGTAGGCTAGTTAAAAGAAATGCCAAGCAGGAACTAATAAGCTACTGGAAGAGAAAATAGGGTTTTTGTTTTGAAGAAAAATTCTGTATGAATAGCTACGAAAACAAATTCACCTTTGGAAGCAGAGTGCAGCTAAACTTAAGCCAAGTAAGTTTTAAATAATTTCCTGCTCAATATTGTGTAAGAAAAATACAAAAAAATCATACTAGTCATATATTGTGTGAGTTGAAGAAAGGTCTACTAAGGTATGCCCTGAATTATTCAACTCTCTCAGTAGTCCACTTCCTTCCTTTCGGATAAGCAGTGTGGGGTCCTGAACTCATTTGCTCAGGGACAGACATTTTGTGCCACAGCCATGTGAGCATGGGTTGCCTTCCTCTCTAAGGATGTGGATGAGCTTGTGTTCTTGTTCAGGTGAAAACCACTGTGTGAACTACAAGCTCACACTTGGCAAAGGGACACAACTTCAGGTTTTGCCTAGTAAGTGCCATCACCTTCTTATAGTCTCCTTCCATGTGTGGCAAAGCTACCCACTGCCCAGTGAACTTTCCAGCATCTCTCTTCCTGGGCTCGTGGCTCTTCAGCTGTGGGTTACATACTGCCTGCTCTCCTGCAGGACAGGCTGTGGCCAAGGGCAGAAGCAACAGTCCTCCCAAACACAGTTTGTATCCAACAAACAAGGTCCAACAGTGTTCTCGATCCCGCAGACAGATCAGAGGGGTCTTCACTTCAGAATGAAGCAGATGACAAGTGACATTCAGCACTGCCTAGTCGGGCTGTGGGTGCCCAGCTTTTCCAAGTGGTGGGGAAGGTTTTTCTTGAGAGAGGAAATGCTGTGTGAATTTGGGAGATGGTGCGTATACACCTGACTTCAGCTCTGGAACAAGACTCACTGTTCGGCCATGTAAGTCCAACACTGCTCCTATGCTTTCTGTTTTCTGCAAGGCCTTTCTTGGGATGGTTGAGAGCAGAAGTGCGGCTGGGTGTTTGGTGATTTCTGGGTGACCATATCTAGTGATGAACTTGCTTTAAGGGAATGTGTCCACTTCATCCAAAATCACATCTCTTGCTCTCAGTTTGGCTGGGACGGACAAAAGTGGACACACACTTGCTCCTAGATGTCCCAGCTGCCCCATGGGGAGGCTCTCCTACAGCACTGCATCCCAGTCAGGTTTGTGCTCCAGTGGTAAGCACTGTCACCCTTCTGCTGTCTCTCCTAGCCTTGGCACGGCTGGACAAAAGTCTGGGGAGAGGTGCTGCTTCTGAAGTAGTTTGCTGGACTTTTTGTTATGGAAGGAAATGCTGTGTGATTATAGCTCCAACTATTACAAGCTGGCATTTGGGTCAGGGACCAGACTGTCTGTCCAGCCCGGTGAGTGTGCAGCTTTTCTGTCTGTCCTTTGCCAAAAGTCCTGAGTGTCCACCGTAGTGCCCTGTAGACTGAATTGTTGTATCTGGGCAACATTACAGATGGGAAGGAGAACATAGGCGGTCTTTCATTTAATGCAGATGATGTAAGCCATCAGAGGAGTCTCTGAGATACTGGTGTGGGGAAGGTGATGTTTGGCAGGGGGACGATTTTAGCTGTGAGACCTGGTGAGTAGCATGGTATATTTAGGATAGGTGTGATTGATAGTCAACATCTGTAGTACAGAGCTGGACACTCAGCTCTATTGACCAACATGTCTGAGAATGCCAAAGGGTTTGGAAATGTCCAATGGCCCCAACTCCACAACAACATTCCAGGAGCCTATAAGGCACCTAAACAAAGCTGGTAGCCAAGCCCTTCAGTGTGTAAGTATCCTCAGTCTCCAGATGATTTGACCGACTGCTTGAGTACACTTTTTCTGAGGTACCATTGTGGTACTGGTGTAGGACAGAGCTGAAGGCAGGTGGTGCAGCACGCTTAGGTTTCAGGGTAAAAGTAGGAGCATCTCAGGGGCAAAATACATTTAACCAGAGCTCAAACAGTCTGGGATTGAGGGGAGTCTTTCCTCGCTCTCTGTGGATGAATCTCAGGAGTTGTGAAGGAGACGACTGCATCTGTGCTCAGTGAGATTTTGACAGGGTTTGTTGCAGTGGGTGTATGATGCTGGAAGGAAAGTTCTCTTTGGGACTGGAACAAGGGTGTCAGTGCTACCCTGTAAGTACACAATGCTGTCTTTTGGGCAAGAGGGTCATGAATGACCCTGAAGGACAAAATGCGCTACCAAATTCAAGGGTAGGGATGCAGATAGTTTCTGCTTGGTCTATAAAATGCTCTTTGTCATGATATATAAAACATATGACAGTGAGTTCTATTTTTAAGCTTAATCTATATTCTTCATATATACAAACATATTCTGGTAAACCTAATGGTCCTGTAAAACTTAGATGTGGATCAACATCCTTTTCATGTTTTCTTATCAATGTACTTTTAGTTTCTGTTTTCAAGAGGTCTGCTACTGATCAACCTGGAGAAAATTCAAGGGTCTGTTTTCTTATGAGTAGGGGAAAGTAGAAAAAAACACAGATTTAAAAGACCAGTATTACTTTCCACCATCCTAATCTAGCCAGCAATCACCCTGTCCTCAAATATTTTATTTTTCCCACATTTTGTGTAAGTAATATCTCCCAGGTTATTCAAGTAGGATATTTTGGTAACGTGGTCAGTTACTGTGTGATGTACAAGGTTCTGGTGCCAAGCTGTTCTTTGTGGAGCTAAACTGAAAGTTGATATAGTAAGTAGACGTAAACCTTTAATTTGACCCTATATAAGTCTGGAATTGCCAGGAAATGCTATAATTCGGCAATGAATTAAGTAGTTTCATTTTCATTTTATTCTGAATTGCACCTACATTGCTGTGTAACCCATTCAATTGGGAAAAATCTAAATGTCTGTTTAAAAACAAGTCCAAAGAAAGTTGCCAAATTATTGCTGAATTTTGTGGGTGATCAGCATAAATTTACAGATGCAGAACAGATAAATTATTCAAACATGGGGTGGGGAATGATAGGACGGAGTAAGAAGGAGGTAGGTCCATATATCAGTCTTCATGAATCCAAAAGCTGATTTGATAAAATGTCTTAATTGTATTGAAAAAAATGGACATAAAAGAATTTTATTTACATGATATGCAGTAGCAAGTTGAAAGGATCAAGGACAAGAAGTTTAGACTTGGACATTCAAATAAAAAATAATTTTAGCTAAAGACATTTAAAAAGGGATGAAATCTCTAGAGTAGAGTATGTGTGTGTTGGAAAACTTTCTGGAAACTCTATGCTTTAAATGTATGCAAATGATTGAGCAAACCTAAAGGAAACTGAATACAGTTTCCTTGCTTTAAAAACAAGGTAATTTACCTTTTTTTTTCTTTTTTTTTTAATCCTTCAATGACCTTAGGTCATTATTACATGAGAGCTGTGCTGTGGTGTAATAACTTCTAGATAGATTGAAACACTGTCTTGCTCCTCTTACCTGCTTTTGAAAATCCAAGACTGCAGAGCGTCTCATGGAGGAGTAGAAGCTGGATTAGGCGTTTAAATTCCCATAGCCCCATCTTTCCATGAAGGAAGCGCTGTATTTTTTGTTAAATTTTCAGTGATTGGATCAGACACCCTGTATTCATGGGGTGTCATGAATCATGTGTCATATCACATGTGTAAGTGATGGCTTCAAGGATGGTTTTTGTTGGCTTGTTTCGCACTGTGTGAACAGCGTGTATAAAGTCTTGTTTGGAAAAGGGACAAAGTTTCTTGTGAAATCAAGTAAGAAATGTGTTTATATGTATTTACCTCATTTATTGTGGGTATAGATTTGAACCACAGAGAGGTTTTTAGCACATGACTTGGTAATAAATTGGCTAGTTAAAATTTATAGTACTGATTTAAATTACTGTAATAGTTCTTGGATTGTCTGCCCATCTGGTGTATTGTGAAAACTGGAAAAAAACCCACCTGTATGTGGAAATCTGGACCAACTGAAAGTTGGACTTCATCAGTTATTCTGACCCTAGACCATATTCATGTTGTTATTCCCCTCCCTTTTTGCCATTCCAGCACAACAAGGCTTTGGGGCAGGGATCACATCTGCAAATGTCTTTGCAAGACCTGTTGTGCCACGTCTAACTGCAAAGTCAATAGACTCATTTTTCTTCTAATAAGGATCTTAAGCAGCTTCAATATTAAGGGTTCATTTGCATAGTTTCATTTAGTGCAGACAGTGTAAGCCATCAGGAGAGTCTCTGAGATGGTGAATTTTCATGAAATCCCCACACAAGTGAGTGATCGCTGCTGAAAGATGATGTGCTTAGAAAAGTTTCTAGGCTGATCTAGGGCTGGAAGGGAAGTTGTGAACAGAAATCTGTGGTCGCAAACTAGCACAACTGAAGTGGAGGGAGACTGGTTCAATCTGTGGGGTTTTTCACTCTGCTTTTTCTTGCAGCAGCAGAGACCTTGATTCAACAAGACTGTGAATTTACTGATCCTGCTTACTGCTGCTAGCTCCTGCTCTCTGCCTTCCACATAAGCAGACTGAGGTCTGCTTGCTTGAACCCTCTTTCTCAGGGATAGACATCTCATGCCATGGCCATCCACATCTGTGAAAACTGGGGTGGGTTGCTGATGGCTCTTGTCTAGCATGGCCCTGGGTTGTCTTTTGCTCTGCTGAAGAACGGCTGAATTAATGCTCTCGCTTGCACCAGAATCCCAGTTGTCATCCCTCCTGTAGATGAGATTCCCAAGAGATGTCTTATCAAGGCTACAGTTATTTCTGGCTTCAAATACCTGGTGTTAATGGGAAGGAGCTGATTTCCTAGACATCAGTTGCAGAGTAAATGGGATGAGAGTTATGTTTTTTGCTGGGGTGTGAAGGACAGTGTGAACACAGGGAACTACAAAATAATGCTGGGGACAGGGACACGCCTGGTTGTGAAGCCCAGTGAGTACAACTGCTGCCCAGCTGGGGGTATGTCTTGTGCTCTGTTATACACAACCTCCCTTTCCACCTCCCTGAGCACTTACCTTTATCTGATTGCAGCAGGCATCCTCTGCATGCAGGCTCTCCTGAGGTGAGCGCTTCTTTCCCAATGTACTCTTCTCTTCCTCAGAAAGTGGATCTAGGCTTGATGTGGAAGAAGTGTACACCATTTGATGGTCACTGACCGGTCATCTCACAGCAGCCTTTGAAACCCACTGACACCTAAACCTGATGAATTTCCATGGGTTCCACTTTTCAGATGCATGGTCCCCTTGATTCTGTGCAAGCATTACCATGGGTGGGAGTTGTCACTCATGGGTCTTAAAAATTAGGAAAGGCAAAGGGAAATGCTTTTCTTAAAAGTGCAAGTGAGCTGGGGAATAGACTTTCCCTTGTTCCAGGTAATGACACTGAACTTGAGCCTGTTGTGTCAGGCAGCTTTGCTGTGCCCTGAATGCAGGCACTTTGTGTTTGAGATCATGTGCAGGGCTGACAGAGACATTTTTGTAATGAAATGTGTCAGGGTGTGAATGTTGCAGGCAAAGTCACTTTTGGTAAGGGAACATTGCTTTCAGTGATACCAGGTAAGCAGAAACTTGTCCTGGAAACTGGAATTGTTTCATTTTTGCCTCGCTCTTAGTTGTTTTGGGGGGAACAATTTTGGGAACCACAATTCTCTAGGTGTCCCTTGGACTTGGTTTTCCTGCATGTCCTGTTGCCTTCTTCACATGCCTGTTTCCATTCCTCCCTGCATCCTGAGCACAGATGGATGTGTGTGTCATAGAGAACTAACACCCCAGACAACATTGGAGACCTGGTCCCATCCATACAGAAGTTGTTCCAATAGTCCTTTGGCTCTCCTATGTCACCATGTCCCAACAGGCTTTGTGTTGCAGTGGGAAGCAGTGTGTGAGCAACAGTGCTTACCACAAAGGCACCTCTGAGAGTGGGACAAGGCTCCTTGTGGTGACCAGTAAGTGCTTGCCTGATGCTTTTAAAACTCTCTAAGCTCCAGGGAACATGCACCATCAGACTAGTTTTCTCTCACCTTGGCAGAGTTCTCCCACTCTAACAGCAACACAGGGGACAGAGTGGGGGCACTGTAGGGACAGGAAGAAGAGGCTTGGGGGATTCCCCTTAGTTGTGATCCCAGCCCTGGCCTCATCCCACATAGGCAGACTGTCAATCCCTGTTTCTGCCTTGGGATCCTCCTGCCTCGTGTCACCCTTCTGCTGCCCCTCCTAGCCTTGGCACAGCTGAGAAAAGTCTTGGAGAAAGGCGCCACTTCTGAAGTGGCTTGCTGGGCTTTTTGTTATGGAAGGAAATGCTGTGTGATTATGGCTACAGCTACAAGCTGGCATTTGGGTCAGGGACCAGACTGTCTGTCCAGCCTGGTGAGTGTGCAGCTTTCCTGTGTGTCTTTTGTCAAAAGTCCTTGAGTGTCCACCATAGTGCCTTGTAGACGGACTTGTATCTAGGCCACCTTTAGGGGAAGGAGAACATAGGCACTATTTCATTCAAGGCAGACCATGAAAGGGAGGCTCTGAGATGGTGAACTTGCATGAAATCCCCACTTGTGTGGCCCAGGGCAGAAGCAACAGTCCTCCCAAACACGGTTTGTATCCATAGGTCCAACAGTGTTCTCAATCCCACAGACAGATCAGAGGGGTCTTCACAATGAAGCAGATGACAAGTGACATTCAGCACTGCCTAGTCGGGCTGTGGGTGCCCAGCTTTTCCAAGTGGTGGGGAAGGTTTTTCTTGAGAGAGGAAATGCTGTGTGAATTTGGGAGATGGTGCGTATACACCTGACTTCAGCTCTGGAACAAGACTCACTGTTCGGCCATGTAAGTCCAACACTGCTCCTATGCTTTCTGTTTTCTGCAAGGCCTTTCTTGGGATGGTTGAGAGCAGAAGCATGGCTGGGTGTTTGGTCATTTATGTGTGACCATATCTAGTGATGGACTTTGCTTTAAGGGAATGTGCCGCTTCATACAAAATGACAAAATGAGCACACAGCCAGAAGTGGAAGAACCCTCAAAAAAGAAAAGCAAGTGAAATTACCCACCACTGACCCACTCTACAGAAACGCAGCAGGTTTTTACTTTAGTGTGAGCATCCCGCTTGCCCAGGGTGTATGTAGAGGCTCTGCCGGAACAGCCCGACTGGTGGAGGTTTCACCAGCTGGGAGCTAACCTCTGGATTTCTGTAAAGTGCTCTGCTCTTGTGACAGCAGCCTCAAGCTCACCTTTGGCTCAGGGAATAACGTCAATGTCTGGCCAAGTAAGTGGGTTAATGCCTGTGTGTTGCAATGTTGCCCGACTATTATGTTGTAAGGTGTGCTGTGACCTGGCAAGAAAAGTAATTGGCTAGTTGTAATGCATATTACTGATTTAAATATTGTAATACTTCTTGCACTGTAAAAAGTCCACCTGTAGATGGAAATCTGGACTGATAGGAAGGTGGACTTCATCAATTATTCTCACCTTAGACCGTACTTATGTTGTTATTCCCATCCCTCTTCGCCATTCCAGCACAACAAGGCTTTCGGGCAGGGATCATAAAGTGTTTCCTGCTAACTAAGGAGTAGGTTATTCCAGTCTTTGATACCTGAGGTGACTGTAATCAAATATAGTTATTTCCATACATTTGGACACAGAAAAAGGTATTTGTCAGAGAGAGGCTAGAGGAGGTCTGTGGAAATCTGTATGGGTTTAGAAGCTAAATACAGCTGCTCTGAGAGGCAGATCCATGACTGAATATATCCAAGCCCTCCAACACACACTGAGGTGGCTGAATGAAGAGACTCATTTTGTAATGACCTGTCACACAGTGCTAGTACTGGAGGATGGGGAAAACTTACATGGGGAAGTGGAACAAAACTTCTCATTGCCTCAGGTGAGCTGTCTCTTCTCTGAGCCAAGGTGGACTCAATATAGATGATACTATACTCTAGCTTCAAGAATAACAGTGTAGTGGCTTTGTGCAGCAAATTGGGATGGTTTTAGTATTCCCTGGAAAGAAGGGGTGAACTTCTTATTTCACCAATGTGCACCAGAAAAGCATCCTTCCAGGGGAAAGGAAGCAAGTGAACAGTGAAAACAAGTAAGTGAAATACAAGAACAAAGATATGAAAAAAAGTCTAATGGTCTTTAGTGAATGGTGCTGGTTTGGATTTATCAAGGATGGAGGTGGAAAGGGAATTGCTTTGTGGCTCTTCCTTACGGTATTAATGAGACTGTAGTGTGGGGAGGAAGAAGAATAAGCAATGGACATGGTGGTAAGTTGTAATACATTGCAAGCGTGTGTGTGGAGAAATTGAAGGATTTCCTTGAGGAAAGTTATTTGAGTGAATCAGGGTGGATGGGAGTCTACAAAGATTTTTGCTATGGCAAACAACACAGTGTCTATGAATATCTATCAATGTACGTTTGGACGTGGAACCAGGCTCGTGGTAAAACCAAGTAAGATTTCTGAGATTTGGGACATTGAGTTATTCAGTGGAAAAATTCAATCCACCCAAAGCCAAGGTGCTAAGAGAGTAATGAAATGCAGCTCAGAAGCAGGCTATTGCCAAAAAGTAATGACAGTGATCTCTTGGTTACTATATTATCTGCTGGATATTGTAGAGCAGGAAAGATGGTCCACAGAGCAATGATAGAAATGTCACACACTGCGGAGCTTTCCTGTGAGAGAACAATTGAAAACTGGCAACTTCTGTAGGTGCATGCAACTTATTTTCCCACTGTGAGTAGTTTTGTGCTTGCACCATTGTCTAAGTAAACTCTGTGTCATGGTTTCCCTTCCAGAAGTTTTAATAAACTTATGTTTGGAGTAGGAAATAACCTTCTTCTTCTCCAGGTATGTGCACTTCGCAAATTGGTGAATGCCTAACTATAGCTTAAGTACACTCAGGTTTGAAAAATAGTCACAGAAAACTCTGCAGTCTATTTCTTCCCTTCATTTAGAATAAAATTATGAATAAGAAAATTGGTCCCTAACTGCTGGTCCCAATAGCTGCTTAGATTTGGAGATATACAGTGCAACAACACTGAAGGAAATTAAAAATAAATGAATCCTTTCCCCCTTTGAATATTTTGAGTATTTACTCACACCCAAGAAACTTTCCTGAGCATTTGAATCAGAAACCTCAAGTAAAATTTTTCACTACTTCAGTAATTAAATCTCAAGTAAATTTTCAGCTAGTATTGTAGACTCTTCAGGAGATTTTTGATTTTCAAAAAAGAAAAAATAGCTAAGAAAAGTAAAATGCACTTAGAGGACTGCCTAAACAATTTTTCCCCCATTGGAATAGAGTGAAAGGAATTGTAAATACTTCACCTGTGGCTTAGATGTTATCTCAGCTTTTTCAAAAATTAAATCCCATTTTCTCTTTGGGATGGAGAGCAAACTGAATTGCAGTCTAGGTTTTGCAGAAAGAAGGACAGAGAGTTGTCACTGGTGCTTGGATTTTGTTTGCTCATTAACTAATGAATTAACTAAGATCCCATTCTCTGTTTAATTTACAAGCTCTTCAGGGACAGGGGTCTTTTATGGGTTGACTTTAAGGAAGGACTCTCGGCATGACAGTAACCAGTGAGTGAGGTTTTGATGCACTGTGCCCTGATCTCCATTTTTGTATGAATGTATTTTTCCAGTTATGTATGCCTCGGTTTACAGAGCATCCAGCATGCTAAGACAGTTTTATCATGCAAAACTAGCTAGTTGTGCAAATTCACGGGACACATTTGGACACTCTTGACTAAATTACCAAAGTTTGGCTTTGACTAGTTTCTTTTTGTGTTTCGGTTGTGGGGTTTTTTGGTGGTTTTTGTTGCTGTTGTGGTGGTTGTTTTTCCATTTACTCGCTCAGATGCAAACTTTGGTGAATGCATGGCCTGAATTCAGGTTTTTGATTTTTTGATTTTTGTTTTTGAAACATATTTGATGTTTCTGCACTGATGTTTCTGCACTAATGTTTCTGTACGAATTCTTTCCAGCCCTTCTCACAATAATTGTACTGTTCAGGATCTTCGGCTACTCAGGGTAACTGAGGTTCTCTGTGGCTCTGGATAATGGAAAATTGACTATATATTGCACTTAGAGAGTGCTTGGTTATGTGTGTGTGTAGCTGTACATGTATCACTGGTGAACCTGAGCTGCTCTGGAAGACTTAGCTCTAGGGAGGATGGAAGGGAGATTTCTATTGTGTGCTGAACCACTGTACATACTTCGGGGCATAATACAAGCCCTACTTTTGGCAGTGGCAGTCCCCCTCAGAGTGGAACCCAGCAAGTATTAATTAATACAACATAAAGTGCAGCCTGCAAAGGATGGTGGACATTGCAAGAGCGCAGAGCAGAAAGGTAACACAAACTGGTGAGACTCAAGAGCCAGAAAGCTTCTAAACACTGTCTGGAAAGTTGTATATGCACACACTGACTGACAGACGCTGCTACAATGTGGGAACAGAGGAAAGAATAAACAGATGACTAACCAGGTGGCTAGACTAGTGAGTGTCAGGAATGATTAAGCAGGCAGAGGAATATGACTGAAGGAAGTGTTTATTTCACTATATGTGCTGAGGAGGTGGCCAATCTAACGTTGGTTAGATTATTCCAATAAGAATCTTCCATTGCCATGTTCTCAAGTCTTAATCCAGCATATGTGCATACCAGGGCACCATTTTGCAAAGCATAGTGTCACAGTGTAATACTGTGAGTTATGGCAAACTTACATATGGAGCTGGAACCAAACTTATGGTTTCTCCAGGTATGTCTGAATTCTCAGATGTGATTCCTCTTGGAAGCACTTTGCGGGTTACTTTGCCTATCTTGTCACTCCACAATAGATTAGGAATAGGATTATAAATTTTCAGGTGGTGTAAGAGCAAGTGATTTCCATGGCTGCATATATATTTCCCCCTCTCTATTCCTGATGAACTAGCCATAGCAGAAGATTGATATATGCAAGAGGATTTTTCTTGGAAAGTCAACAGGAAGTGAGCCCCTAAATCAAAATTCCTCATGCGGAGGAAAAGCAAAGGGAAATGGTGAAAGCCAGCATGAGCCAGCAAAATGCAGAGTGGTGAGACTAGTCTCATAAAGCTGTAGCAAGTAAAAAGGACTTTTCCAGCATGTTGATGTTAAGACTTTAAAATAACAAGACTCTTAATTTTATGTCGATGCAAACTATAAGTACATATTGGGTCTTTGCTTTGGAGATCCTCAATAAAGCTCTAATGATAGCGGGTGGGTTTCTGTCATATTGTGAAGCGTTATATAAATACTGGAAGCTCAGGAAACAAGCTTATCCTTGTGAATGGTACCAAGTTTGTAATCACAGCCAACTAGTGTTGAGTACTGTGAAATTACCTTGGCCTTCCACACTCATGTGAAGCTTGGAGCACATTAGAAGTGAAGCTCTGAAATTGTTGGAGTGACAAGTCTTAAAATCCAGGGGTTGAATAGATACCCAGACAGAGGGGGAAGAGGTCAAGAAACAAAGTTCGTTACTGAATTACTTTTGTGGAAAGATGGAAAGGTGACCCTGACCAAAAAATAATTTTATCTGAACAAAAAAGCATGAAAAAATTTGTGCTTTGACAGTTTTTACTGCCACAAATGTCTGAAAAAAAATGCCCTAAAAGCCTCACACCACTTCTTTTGCCTGAAACTCTTTGGAAAATGGAAAGAAAGTAAGGCAGATCCTGAGACACCAATGTATTTTTGTAAGTGTATAAATTTTTTGAAATGCTTTGGGTTTACTCTTGAAAAGTAATGTTTCTAGCTCTTAAAATGGTAGTGATTTTCAAGATAATTTAAAAATAATTTTATTCTGAAAGTTAAAAAACACAGTAATATAAGGAAGCTATTCATTCTGAAAACCTCTGAGGAAATTCCTCATATTTCAAATGACCCTCCTGACCCTGTTCAAAAACATCTGAGAAAAATAAGAATCTCAAGTCTACATGGAGCTATCAGCAAGCTAAAGGAACTATAAATCAAGGCTCTGCCTGAGTTCATTTACCCAAATGTCCCCAAATTTACCATTATAGTCATGTCTGTATGCAACTGCTCCAGTCTCACTCTGGTCACACTGTAGAACCTAAGAGCTTCCCGAATGGATACTGAAACCTCAGTGTTCAATGGCAGAATACGCAATGGTCTCCATGCCACAAAGAAATTGCATACCAGAAAGTGTGTCTTCTACTTAAAAGCTCAATGGTAAATTTGCTCTGGAATCACTCTTGACTAATTCAGATGGCAAATCCAAGAGAACGGGATGATGGAGTTTGTACTATGCCATCGATCACTAGGTGAGCTGTGAAGTAACAGTAAATAAACTAATTTTTGTGAGAGCAATCTGACTGACAGACTAAATAAACAAGGAATGAGCTGAAAAATAGAACCTGTGATTTAGGTGTCTTTCTGGAAGCAATGGGATAAACACGATGGAGGGGAATATTAAAGTGTTTGGGAGTTTAAAAGATGCAAAGCACCACATGAATAGAATGTCAGTCACAAGAAAAGTCCTAGCTAGAGGGATCTGTCTAATCATAGAGATAAATAGGATTTCTTTTGTTGGAGTATTTAATTGTTGAAGATTCCATTCAATATCACTCTGGATATTGTAGAGGCCTGTGCTATTGTGTGACTATGGAAGTAGTTACAAACTCACATTTGGATCTGGGACGAGACTTCTGTTTTCACCAGGTACATTTTTCCTGATTTTCTGCCTACTTTTCAAGTTTGTTGTGGATACATACCAAGATCTGGGAAATGGCAGTTGTCAAAGGTATAGTAGCCTGAGGTCTCACCTTAACCAGAATTTATTCCATGGCAGCTGTCCAAGCAGGCATCTGCTTTCAGTACTCTTCCATCAATTGCATTCCTGTGATGAGCTAAGGCAAAGCCTGGTTTTGCTCTTCTGTCAAGTAGGTCATGCGGATTTGTTTTCTCCTAAGAGTAAATTCATGCCACTTCCATTGGCCTCAGGCAAAGTCATGGATGATATGTCAGATGAAAATGTACTGGAATCCAGGAATGGCTATAACCAGAAAATACCCACTTATGGTGATTACAAGCATTTAATCTGGTCTTTGCTTGTAGCAGAATCCCAAGGAACAGTATAATCTTAACATTTTTAATATTAGTGTTGGAATGTGAATTGGACTTCCTTTTAGCTGGTTTGTCTGATATACAGATTCTGTATTATTCACAAATATTGCAACTGGATTCTGTTTGTTACTGGGACTTGAATCCAGATTTGCTGAGCTGTCACAGCTACAAAGCAAACCTACTACTACTACTATGACTAAGGCAAAAATGCTACCAGGTATCTAAGTGAGGATGTGCGGATTCTGAGTAATAGAATTATAAGGCTCAGATTGCCACTGAAACTCCCTGTGAAGCTCCACAATCTCAATGGGGTTACAGTGTGTCACTGAAATCTGTAAGGAGATAACTGTAACCAAGGTCAAAGGGGTTCTTGCAAAGATTTCCTGGGTTGTGTGAAATACGGGGGTGGAGGAGGATATAAGTTGATGTTAGGGAAAGGAACCTTGCTGATGATCAAGCCAGGTGAGTAGTAAATGGAGAAACATTCAGGAGAAAACTTGGACTGAAAGGCAGTGGTCCTAACTACATGGCACACTCAACAGGAATTTTAGGTGCTGTTACAGATACAAAACCACAGATTGTTTCTAGTACTGCCGCAAAAGGTGTAATACACAACTGAAACCAGTGAATAAATGAACTTCTTAAATTTGATCTCCCTGTTTCTGATCCTGATAATTTTCTAGTAGATTTCATTGGTACTTTGATGGTGACTTAAATAAGTGTGTTTCATCATTGCTCCCTTAAGTTATTCCCTGCTCTGGAATGTCTGTTGACCTCGTTGTCAGTATGACTTGGGAAAAACTGCCTACATTTTTGTAGAGGTTGACACCAGTGTGCCAATCAGAGATATGTGAAACTCACATTTGGAACTGGGACCCAACTTCTTGTTGTCCCAAGTAAGTTTGAGCCTTCTGTTCCACATTAACACCAGGACTCGCAAGTCATTTATTCATTGAGTAAGACGGACTAGGGACTTTCATGGAAGCATGTTCCAACTTCTTTTCCACTTTCCTTGACAAGAACTGGTTGGGATAGAGATGCTGTCTTGGAATGCAGGGAGTGTTTGGCTATTGTGCAGAAAAGAACAGCTAGAGAAGATGGTAATGCTTACACAGGTTTAATAGTTATGGCATAGTGCAGTCATACATAGAGTGCTGGAAGCAGTTCACACATGGCCAAATGCTACATAAAAAAGATTAGCAGTTTTATAGAGCTTCTGGCTATTAAGGTTTTCAGACTTGATTTTTGCATCTTTAAAATAGTAATTATACAATGTCTGGAGGTTATTCTGACTAATGACTTAGACATTGGATTTTCTAACTCTTAGCCTAAGAGAATATGTCATGATTTTTTGGTTTTAAAATCCAAACATAAAGTGCCCTTCCTAATTTGTAATGAATGATGTTACAGTGTGAGCCGTCAGGAACTAGAAAAATGTATTTATCACAACCAAACTTGTTGTGATGCATGGTAAATCTCTTTCCTCTGATATATTTTAAAGTACTTTAGAAACCTGAAAAGATAGAATGAAATTTCAAGTATCTTTGTGTGTCATCCTCTGGTAGACAGCTTTCCCACATATTTTAGATGAGGAGTTATTGGAATATACAGCTGGTAGGCAGGAATTTATTGCAAAGGCTTCTTCTTGAGTGGGAACTGAAACTGAAAGATACAATAAATTTGTATTTGGAAGAGGGACTAGATTTAAAGCCAACCCAGGTGAGTAAGAGCTGGAGAAGGACAGGTTATGAAGATATGAAGACTGGAGCAGTGTCCACTGGTTAGTGTTTCTGAACAGGTCTAACTTTATGGGGAATGAACATAAACTCTAGATGAAGAGTGGAGGGAATAGTGGTGGCTGAAAGAAAATGAAGCCAGGATTATTTCTCAACAAGATGCTTGTGAAGATGGAGCAGAGAGACTGGGAATAGTGGGAAATGAGATGGCATCATCAATTTCTTAGGTTAATGATCTTGGCATATCATTAACATTAACTTCTGAGTCCTGTCAGACAGTAATAGTGTTTGTGCAGTAATTATAAAAAGGAATATATTAGCCTGGGCAGAGCTAACTTTTTTCACATACACCAGAGTCTGCATTTTTGCCTTAGATTGAGGGCAAAAAAAAAAAAATTCAAAGATACCTCTGGGTTCATGTTTAAGTCACAGTTTCACACTGCATTGTGAAGAAATTTCCCAGGTATGGTATTTGCTATATCATATTTATATCATATTTGCAATGATACAAACTGGTATGTGTGGGATACCGGAGATAGATAGATACCGGGATACCGAAGAGTAATTTTTGGAAATGGCACAAGGTTATCTATGATCCCAAATAAGTTATCTAATTAAATATACCCATTAAATAGACTGATCAGTAAAGGATATCCTTTTGGTGTGAAGTAGACATCTACAACTGAGACAATTCAACAAATGTAAGATAAAAAGTTCTTCTGCTTTTTGATATCAACATAAAAATTACCTTGTTCCCCCTGCTTTTAGAAAGCGATTTTAGGTTGATTCTTTTGAATGTTTTTTTTTCTTGCTCATTAAACATATGGGATTTTTTTGGCTGGCACTACATGACCAGTTAATCTCTAATTCAGAAAGTGCTTTTTTGGGACTAGAAATTATATGAATGAGGGTTGAAACTATTTGAACCAAGGGTTGGACTAAACAATCCTTAAAGGTCCCTTCCAACCCAAACCATTCTATGATTCTATGAACTATTTTTCTAGAAATTAAATCTCCGGCATATAATATTAAAAACTGATTCTTGCAATTAAAATCCACACTGATTTTGGTAGAAAAAGTATGTAAAAGTATTTTGTGAAAATGACAGATGTTCATGAGCCGCCACTTCAAGTCTTTTTCTTTCCAGACAATTGTTACACAGGTGGATTAAGCCATCTTATTCACCTGTGAGCTTTGAAGAGTGGATTAGGTAAGCAGAATTGCTCCTTCTGACCCCCCAAAATCTTTTCTTAACATTGTTGAAAGGAGCAGCAGAGGAGATCATTGTAAATCTCCCCTGCAGTTTAGATGATGCATGAATAAGTCTATACATGAACACAAATAGGGTATTGCTTTCCAACATGAAATGTAAGAAAACTTCATCTCAACTTTTTCCTTAATGTGAACACAAGCCCAGGATTTATCCTGTTTTGGTACTAGAGAACTGTTTAGTCCATTGAACTCATGATTTCTCCTCACACACTGTGTCTCTCCCTCTAGTAATTAACCTCTAGTTCTGGTTCAGCTAGAAATCTTCCTCTTTAAAGGTTTGCGAGAAAGACCTTGGATGGTTTTGGTAGTTTAACTTCTCCATGTGTAATTACAGAGGCAATGACAAACACATTTTTGGGGTGGAGACCAGAATTATGCCTGAACCCTGTAAGTGAAGCAGCATGTTCACATTTACAAATACTGAATCTCTGCACAGGAGTTCTTGTATTTTGGATGACTTGGCTGATGCTGGACTAGGACTTGGCTTCTTTTATCTGAGTGCGTCCAAACACAAGCAGGGGAAGTCTAGAGTAGGGCTCAGGTATGAAATATGGACAACTAGTCTTGCTGTAGACTTTCTAGCATCCATGCAGGGCTGGCAGATTTCACAAAGGACCTCTGGTAGAACTTTTGGACTTTCCATTGGAGGACAGCCAGCAAAAATTACTAAAGTGCTTGTTAAGTCTCGCGAGTTGCTCCTCTGGGGTCAAGATCAGCCTGACTGTGTGAGGGTGTATATATTTCCTCTGAGTTGGGGGATAGCTCCAGGTTAACTCTAGCTGTGGCATATAATGTCTCAGGCTGAGGAATGGTAAGAGGATCAAAGACCTCTATCACACCAATTCCAGTATGACCAGACATTCAGAGAGTTTTTTTTTGGAGGGAATGGAGAATGAGATAAATCTCTGTATAATACAAGCTGTGTGTTAAACCAGTTCAGGATTTCTATTGCAGCTTGTTTGGAAAAAAAAGGCATAGGTCTCAGCTTGATGTTGGAACAGACTTCTACTGCTCTCTCCCTGAAATCAACCTCTAGAGCTGGCTTTCTCTGTAGACTGGCCAGGAACAGCATTCAAACAGCTCCAGTTCTTCCAGCTGGAAGGTATCCTTCAGTAAAGATGAAATTAGGCAGGGTGGACAGCTCAGAGTATCATTATTTACTTCTCAATCTTTCCTTCAAATACAAGTCATAAATATCAATACAGCATCTCCAACACATCCACCAACTCATTAGAACAGAATAACAGGAAACATAGGTGACAGTGCTGTGGTTATAATAGCTGATGTTTACCAATACTGCTATCTGCAGACTTTCGTAACAGTGTGCAAATATGCAAAGTCTTTATCAGAAAAAGGCTTTAGTACCAGAACAAAGCCAGTAGCCACTCTAAGCAAGAATGAGAAATGACTATTTTGCAAAACAGGTGCTTGCTGAAGTTGCCTGCAAAAAACAGACCTTATTTTTTTATCTGCTCAAGACAAAAACATTGCACAGAGTGAAATGGAGAAAAACACCCTAATTTGGAGAGAGGTAGATATGTAGCCCTTCAGAAAGCCTGTGAGAAAGAAGCAGAATGGCTCGATCAATTCCTTCCCTTCTCTTTCATATCCATGTACTCCATGACAATAATGTACCCTGGTTCATCTGTATTTTACACAGGGACCTACCATCAAACTTTTTATCTGCTCCTGTCTTCATCTCCCTAACAATCACTGAATTCTATTTAAAAAACAATAACTGGCAGTATGAGAGGTGGGGAGTGGGGTTGGGGGAGTCAGAACATATATTAGACTGTATTCTGCGCAGCTGGGAAACAGTCCTGTCAGGTTTTTCAAAGCCAGGACAAAGCTGTGATAGATTAACTGCAATTTGGGAGAAGGGCCAGAGAACAAATCACTAGGCTTTGTGAATTAGTTTTTTTCTGAGATCACACTAATAAAGCAGTATGGCTATTTCTCTTAGGTGGTGAACAACTGGGAGTTGAACAGGTGAAATCTCAGGGATAGAACTAGGGCCTGCACTTGAATAAGATTTTGAAACATCTTCTAAAAGCAAAGATGTAGTCCAAACTTACAACATGGGAAGAAATTAAAACTTCTTAATCTGGGAGCTATGCTGTCTTTAGTATTTCTAAAATATTTATCAATGTGGTGTGTGAACAGGGATGAAGCAAATATTAATCTAAACTCTCAACTCTACACAATAACACCTTGTCATTTTATAAATGTGAACTGAAGCTCTGGTTCAAACCTGTGATTGTGAAGTCCAATGGAAAATGGAGCCAGAGGGTTGCTGAGAGCCCCAAATCTTCATCTTGGCTACAGTATGTCTTTAATGATATTTCATCTGTTCATCATTAGAGTACTGCACTGCCCATAACACTTTACACATAAACAAAGATTTAGGAAAGCACGTTCTCCAAAAATCAGGCTTCAAGAGCTGGACAAGATGAAATGTATGCTTAGAGTACAAGTTTACAAAGCTAAATGTGCAAAAAGATTTTAACCATAGTAGTGTTTTGATATGTGTGGAAAATCCTAGTCTAACTGACTTGCTAGCAGAATTTGAAGCAAGAACACAGAAACAAACCTCAGGTGTCTTATATCTGCAGGCTTTAGTTCTCCAAACCCCTTTTCTGCAGGGTAAAATTTAACAAAAATATCTTACACTGCACTGTCAGGTGGTGGAACATAATGAAACATTCATCTGTTTCATCCTTCTTTCTCTAAACGCAACCATGTGTTCCTACTTTGCAGTGGCTTTCCTAGCTTTCTCCTATAGGAACACAATTAGCTAGACTGGTGATAAATGTGGAAACCCTTAAGACTTGGTAGTTTACCCACTGTCCCTCAGGACAGGTAGAAAGAAGTGGGATTTTGAATGTCAGTGGTGGATTCGACTATACTTTTGCAGAAAAGGCAGAATGCCCCTGGGCTGCTCAGTTATTTCCAGACACATTACATCTCGTAGCAGTGGAGCAAGAAGAGAGTGCTCTCTCCACCTGTTGTGCACATTCCTGAATGCATTCAGGCCAAGATTCAAACGGAAGACCAGGCTGCAGACTAGAGTTGAATGAGTTGTTACAGAGAGGAATGACTAGGTTAGATATGGACACCTAGGATGTGGATGTGCATGAGTATCATTTGAGATGCTCTGGGGATCCTGTCTGACCACTCTCTGTGTCTTCTACGCAGCAGAAGTCTACATCAGTTTCGTTTAGCTCCTGCATCATTGGCTGTGAATGCCTTGGTTTTCTAAGGATGTCCTAGACCAAGATCCCTATAATCAGGCAACTTCCCACCGAAATAATGGAAAAACCTCCATACCTAAGTGTCTCTATCTTAAGTTTGAAGGAACTATGACTGTGTACGCTCATCTAATGTCTCTTCTCTTCTCTCCATTTTCAGATATTACTCCATCTCCTTCAGTCTACAGGCTGATCTCTAAAGATGATGAGGATTTGGAAATGTGTCTTATCACAGATTACTCTCCTGAAAAGCTTACTCTTAACTTGGCTGATAAACAGACAAATACTGTTGTGGAGGTGGCAACATCCGAGAACAAACAGGAAGCAAGTTACCTGTCATCATACTGGGCCAAGAAGAATGAAATGCAGTGTGGTGCAAATCACGAGGGCTTTGGAGAACTGGAGGGCGAGGATCCTGAAAGTGGTAATGGCATTGTTGGATGTGTGTACAGGGCTAGAGGTACCCTGGTCTCTGCACAATTAGTGTGAGCAGGACCTGTTCACATCTCTCAGCCCTGCAAGCAATGCTGAATTATGTCCCCACACTTCAGAGGAATGTTGTCCTGTTGCCTCTGTTTTCTTTTGCCTTCCTCCTTGGTGGAAACAAGATTAAGGGTCAGTAGACTGGCACAGTCACATCATAGAGATCTTAAAATCAGACTGTTGGGGATATAAAGCTTGAAATTCCTTTGTCTGATGGGACACTGACGTTTAATTAGATATTATTTTATGCTTGCCCTGAAAACAGCAGAAAAGAGTATTTATGGGAAGGTTTACTGGCCAGAAATTCTAATCCAGCCCTTCTAAATAGAGACATCTTTATGAACTTCTGAAGAAGTACATTTCTGTTATTACTTAAATTTATTGTTACTATCTGCAGGTACCAGCACTCTCTGTGTTACAGGGGTATCTCTACACTTCAGGACAGGTATGTACACAGCGTTTTAGGAGTAAAGCTTGGCTTCCCGAGTTTTTGCTAACATTGCCTGTTTGCAGAATTCCTGTTGGAGCAAAAGCTCAGACTGGAAATTTCCAAAAGGGACCCACAGGCTGGAAGTCATTGGGTTAATGTAGTCTTCCAGATGGTAATTTTACGTGACCAGTGTAGCCAGTGCCTACATGCTCTTGCTAGGACTAGTCAAACCACCACTCCCCATCACATAATGATTCAAGGTACTGATGTGAGTCAGCTTTACTGGATGTCTGCATTTCAGACTTCAGAAGAGTTGGTTTTATTTTTGGGTGCACAAACACCTAATGAACCAAAAGATAAGCAGGTGATTTCTGCAGTGTGTGCTCAGAAGCAGGGTTGCGCTAAAGATACGGTGCATCTCAGCAAGCTTTGCTTCAGCTCACGGCTGTGGGAGTATGCTAGTCACTGCTGGAGCTCAAGCAATTGCTGTTCCTGCTAGTTCAAAGGAGCTGAGCCTGCCTCTGAACTTGCCCTCTTTGCAGAACGGCTGTACTTTTGCAAACATGCAGCCTTGCTGAAAAGAAACCAGTTAGCTAAATGTTTCCAAAGCACCACTTCAGAAAAATACTCATCAGTAAACTTGGCTGATTTGATCAGTCATTTCAGAGAGAGGTTTTCAAAGATAAACATAAAATTACTTTTTGATAACAACTCCCTGCTTCCCCATTGTAGATCAATGTATTTTCAAATGAAAATGGCTTTATAACTTAAGATTAATAGAAAATCCAAATAGACTTTGTGTTCTTTGAATAAAAATTGACTTGTTTTCCCCCTGCCCATCTTAAAAAAATTTAGGGAGAGGGAAGAGGTTCACTTCCAGCATTCTATGTTCATAATACATTGTATTTAAACATAGCTAGATGGTTGGCAGACTTTCATATTGGATAATTAAGTGGTTATTGAATGAAAACCTGGCCCTTGAAAGACCAGCTGGAAGAAATGAAAGTTTCTCAGTGAGACTGTCCTGCCCACTGTCTTCTTAGCTATCCTACTAGCTGACTCAATCACATGAAGTGGAACAGCTTCATTAAGAAGTGCTTTTAAGCCTGTCTAGGCATGAGGATGTTTCAGTGCCCCTGTGACTTTCATTCTCTGTTACTTTTACAGATGAAAACCTGAACATGCTGTCTTTATCACAGCTGGGCCTGAAAATTATTTTAATGAAAGGAGTAATTTTTAATGTGCTGATGACGATGCTTATGTGGAAAAAAAAAGTGAGTATGCATGCAGGGTGGTAAGGCCTCTGACAGAAAACATCTGTATCAGTTCATTAGCTATGAATGTTCCTTCTCCCTGTAATAACCGTTTATGAGGTCTATCCATATCCCTTTTGTCTACCAAGAGTAAAATCCCTCCACTCCTTTGGCTATATCATTGTTTTCATGCACCCCTCAAGTCTATTTACTTCTCCTTATTCATATGCAAATTTTACTTTTTTCTTCTTTCTAGACATCTCTCGCTTCTATTTCTACATCCATCCCTCCCCTTGCCTGCATTCATTCATCAGTTTCATCCCCTGACCAGTCTCCAGATGGGAAAGTTTGATGCATACTGACTTCAAGACTTCAGACCTAATACATTAGTTTGGGCCCAGTGTTGCTTTCTCCTCTTTCTATTGCCTTCAAGTCTACAATTGTGTAGCTGCACCTGTCTCACAAATAATGAATTAACATACCTTTATTTTTGTTACAGGAATGAAAGGAAGCAGATGGTGCTGCCCTGAAGTACCAAAAAAAAATCTGCTGAGGAATCTTTACCAGAGCATTGTGCGCAAGAGAGAATACTGGCATTCCCATTACAGGGGATATCACTTGCTGTTTCTGTATATCACACCAGCCATTATAGTCTAAATTGCTTTATTTGCATTTTTATAAAACTAAAATACTTTACTAAAAAATAACCTTAAAGTTCTCAGCATTCTGCTCCCCCACATGCCTGATTCATTTAGCATGACACTGCCTCTTTTTGCATGCAGCATAATTTGCTATAAGTCGCAAACACCACTGTTACTTGCGTTAAAATGACACACAATTTCTGCTTGGGGCAGTGCTGTTGAACTGCAAGCTAAATATCACTTGAATGTGAATTTTTCATATTTTGATAGCTTTCAGGTACGCACATCTTAGAGTGCACCCCCACAGGCACCACTTCAGTTGCAAATGAAACGCCTAAAAGCAAAAAGAGTCTTATTCAAGGGGCTATGCACCATGCTCTGCTATCTTTTGCTAGATCAGAGCAAGGTATATTTTTTTGCCCCTAAAAGATACACTGCTAGGTCTCCCAGAAGTCCTGAATTCAGTGAAATTCTCACTTCTTTATCACAGAAAAAAAGAATGTGTTTTACTATTTTTTAAAGTCTATCTGTTCTTAACGTTTTCTGAATTTAAAGCAGCTTAAGATTTGGCTTTGCTTTTAGTAAAAATACAAACTACTTTTGTTCTAACAACCTTACATTTCCCAATTTACTTTTATAACCATTGCATAAAACTACTACTGAAATGTATGTGCACTCCTTGGTAAGAGTGCATGCATGTGAAATTTGCATGTTGCTAATTCTTGAATTGTACCAGCAACCACCCTGATGTCTTGACATTTCTTTAGGCCTTTGGCTGCTATTAAACAGTTCTTACAAAAAATAAGAAACTTGTTTGTCTTTTGTATCTGTAGTTTGAGGAACTTGTTTTACCCTTCAGATGAGCTTTAGGAATGAGCCTGGATTTTGGGGCAAAGGAGGGAAGGGGCGCCTGGATTCTCCTCTTCAGCCTGACTTGGCCACCAGGCACTATTTGCAATAACTGGCTGGATCCAGCACAGGCGGGAGTAGCTACAAGGTCCCTTTCCAGGACGTCCATGCTGTGTGTGGGAGAGGACAGCGTGGCTGGCTCGAGGGGAGGGGAATGGAGGAGCACATCTCCTCCAAGAGTAGATTCTGCTATGTGAAGACAACAGTGAAATACGGCTTGCCCACAGTGAGAGGACTAGGAAGTAGTCCAGGTTCTTGAAAATAGATGTCTACTGCTATGGGGAGCGTAGCAGCCTGAAGTGGCCTGCCTCTAAATGTCCCCCTCTCCCAAGCATCACGGGGAGAACAAGGCACCACTTTTGCATTAATGACACCAACTGACAGGCCTGCGTCTCCAGGTTCAGTCTGTCACTGGCAAGACTAGAGGACATTTTCTCCTTTTGTGACATTGGTTTCTCCATCTTCTTTTGAAGCACCAGACATTCCTCTGGAGGGAGAAATAAGGCAGGTGCTCTGAAGGAAACACATGCCAAACTGGTGGGCGTGATTCCCTCTCATGGGATATTTCTCATTCTGCTGGGTTCAGAGCCCTTGCAAGGAACTCTGATTCTGGAAAGGCTCATGCTTCAAATGTTTTCAGCCAAAAGCCCTGGTGCTTCATGTGTGAGAGGGACCACATGAGAAGACTGTGACCATTTAGCAGGTGGCCTTGCACGGGGTGACAGACAGTTAGTGACCCCTCCTGCCAAGGAACAACTTCAAACTTCCTGGGTCTATTTTATAGTACGGATGTTTAGGGACTCATTCTCTTGCCTCTCCCTTGACACGACAGTCACTCTAATGTCTCTCCAGCTGTAGAAAGTCCACAGCTCTCTAAGCGCTAGATTCCAGGCAGCTCTTGAAGCACACATTTCACTCACAATGAGGTCTGCCACTTCACAGGGAAAACAGCTTGATGAAGCTGCCTAAACCATATTTGATTTACAAAGCAAGACCAGTCATTGCATTTCACAGATTTCCAACTGATTGATCTCATTCCAGAAACTTCCAGGGATTTGGAAGAAGAGTTTCCACGCTTATTTGCCTTTAGCATCACTTAAAAAAATTAATATACATCTTAAATCTTTGTGTTGTACTTCAAGCCCACTCCCAGCTGTATGGTCAAGGGGGACAGTGTGCCGCATCTGTTTCCACATCTCAGTCTTTTCCAGGTTAAATGACCCCAGTGATAAGATTTGCTGAGTGAGGGGATGAATGTATAGATAAAGTAAAATATTTTGATTAAAGTGACTCTTAGCATGTGATATCCAAAACACTGAATTTGTAGGTCTAGTTCAAAGATACTTTCAGACATTAGGCTTTCAATCTCTCACCACCACAATGTTCCCCCTCACATCACCACTTTGTGCTTTCTTTTTTATTTTGAGACAGAAAAACCGCAGTGCAAAGCAAAGGCAGGAAATAACACAGTAGGACAGGATGTGGAAAGGGTCTCATGGCCCAGGTGGGGCAGGAAAAGGATGTTCCATGACGCCACAATCGAGATCTGGGTCACCTTTTGATGCTCCTCTATGCCCTACCACAGAAACCGCTTCCTCTGGAAAGTGGAGCACAAAACAGGGGGTGGGGAGAGCATGGCTGGTGTGGCACGTGGCTGGGAGGAGGAAAAGCATGTGGAAAAGAACAGCAGACGTTAGACCACAAGCCAAACTCAAATGAGGTTAAGGCACCCTCCCTTCCTGCCCCCTCACCACAGCCTGCTCATGAGTCTGGGGGAAGCGTTTTGGGTAGAGCAGGAAAGATTGAGCTATGTATAGCATAGGCAGGGCAAAGCATAGGAGAAAATACATTATAAAGTGTGGTGGGTGGCAGGGAGAGCTCTTGGAAGTATGTAAGATTTCTGAATTTGCTGATAGGCCTCTGCATTCTGTTATACAGGCAGTGAATCGGAGCATGAGCAGAAAAATCATTTCACTTCTCATCCAAACGAGAAGGGAAGAAGATGTGGCAGGCCAGAGAGTTCTCTCACATTGGCAGGGAAGGAGATGGTGCCATGGTCCATCTCTAGCACCCTCTCCCCTATGCCAGTTCCTGCCCCCTAATACCTACCTATGGGTAGGAGATTAATTTGAATTTGCATCTTTTCTAGGGTTTTTTTTTGAGAAAACACCCTGCCTGACATTAGTCATCCGTCATTAAACATGGCCCTGTACATGAAATAACCTTTCTTCTTGTTCTCTTCTACAGTGTGAACAGGGACACAAGCATGGTCTGTACCAGGAGCAGAGCTTGAAGATATCTATAGACTTGTTGAAGCTTATTCAGATGTGGGAGTAGCTCTTATAGACCTGAATTCTAGCACTGAGTTTATAGCAATTAGAGGCATTGCAAGCTGTTAATAATCAGGAAAAAACAGAAACCCTCGAAACGCCACGGTTTTTCCTTTTCCATGGGCTCCCGTGCAGTTCTTAGAAGCGGCCACAGGAGGGTCCCAGCCTGGAGCTCTCTCTAAAGCCAAAGCGTGGGGAGGCCGCGTCACCCAGACCCGCAGGGAGGCACTCGCAGCTTGCACACAGCAGCTTGCAGTGGCAAAGGCGAGACCCCGGAGCTGTTCCTCCTCCTGTGAACATGCTGGCTCTGTCTACCGTGGGCCTGGCTCAGAGAGAGTCCTTCTGATGGGAAAGAAGAGCTCAGTGGTTCATTTACAATTCCTGCATGCTGTTGAGTCCCCTGCCTGCTCGCCATCAGTACAAACCTGGTACCACTGTAAACAAATCCAGCTTTATGTCTGGGACTGGAGCAGGGTGGTGGTGTCAGAGCTGGCATGAATTCACTGTTCCTACCACAGACCCAGACAGCATCCTTTGAGACATTAAAGACCCTGCTCCCTCGTACCTCACTCTTCAGAGTCTACATTAGCCAAGAGACTTAGGAGCCCCAAGTTTCACATTTTTATGTGTTTAATGGCTGCAGAACAGCTGCAAATGCTAAAAGGAAAAAGGTGGTGAACATGAGCCATAATGCAATGCTGAGGTTGAAGCTATCAGACCCCATGTTTTATCATGATAGCACCAGCTGACAAGCATTTCTTTGTCTCATAGCCTGAATGCACATTTTACCTATCTAGTGTTTCAGCTGCAGAACAAAGTCGCAAAGCATGAAGCAGGATCAGTACAAGGACTTGTACTGATCAATACAAGGCACAAGCCTTGTGCCTGAAGGTAAACCAGGTAAATTCTGCAGTCAAAGATATGGAGGGGCTAGCTGGGGTTATCTCATCCTGTGCTCATAATATGATCACCACAGAGCTCTGATTTTCCATCACAACAAAGAAGCATTTGACTTCAGTGCAGAAGGTAGTTTGGGCTCGAGGAGGCAACGGCCAAGGGCCAAAGCCATTGAGTTTAAGCATTTCATAACTCTTTGGTGGGGGGGATTTTCAAAGAAGTTAAGGTTGAGGGGTGACCTTCTCCATGGATTCAGCTCAAGCGCAGCTCTGTCTGAAGTACTGACACAATTTGGCAGCCCCTTCCAATATCCTCGGGTTTATCAGCACATCAGATTGAAGAAAAGCTAACACTCTGGCAGGGTGGCTGTATCACTACCAGGCCTTAGAGAGCCTCTAAGTCCAGCTGGGACATCCAGCTGTGCTACACCTGCCTTTGAGAGATATGGCGGTTCCTGTGGAAAGATGGGTACACCTGGGGATGTGCTGGAGGACACCCTCTGCTTCCTTTCGTTCATGACTGCTAACCACAACCTAACCCAAGTTTTCCACAGCTCTGAAGCCTGGGGGCACACTGGCAATACACTTTCCGTAAGATAAAGGGGCAGGAAACAAGAAGATGAAAAGGGTGGATGACAACTGAGTTTGCATGATGACTTGCTTCCTGCTTCCCTCTGAAACTGGGGCACAGAATAAAAGCCTGCTGGGTAGAAAGGGAATGGGGTGGTAAAAACAGGGAGTTGTGCCTGAGAGGGAACTTGGGTGTCAAAAGAACCTCTGTATTTCTCACCAATAGGGAAGAGACTGCAGTATTATAAAGGGTTTTATTGATGGAAAGAATTACAGTGACTGCAGTGAGGCAGTAGACCCCTCCACAGGACAGTCTGTGGGGAAAAATCTTGAGCCCTGCTTCCCCTTCCTCCATCAAGGAAGTAGGTAATACACTGCTGGGGAACAGCACTTCTCAATACCAGGCTTTGGCATCAGAGCTCAAATGCAATTCAAGACCTGGGAAGAAAGAAAGGCAACATAAGCAATGTTTCTGCAAAGGGAGGGGAAATACACCACAGGCTCCAATGGTCTTGTGGCCCCTTGCACAGTAACAGGGCATGTCTTCCATTTTCCAGCACAAAACCCTCCCTGTCCCAAACTCCCTCCTCTCATCTGCTGAGAAACTCCACATTTAAGACATCAGCCATACCACAGCCTCCAAATAGAGCCCAGAAGTTCCAGCTCCCAAAGCCTCTCTTGCAAAATGCTGTATTTCTCTTACAAGACAGAAATCCGGGTAGGTTTCTGTAACACTTCTAGTTAAACTGCTTTTTAAATGATAAAGGCCAAAAGATACATGCACAAACCCAGAAAGCCATAAAACCTAACCCTGTATCAACCTAGAGGACAACAGCTTAAATGCACTTGGCCAAGACAAAGCTGGGAGCTAGGACTCCTGGATCTGCTATCTAGTTCTCTACCAACTCTACAAAAGTACTGAAGTTGAGTGAGCTGTGGTTGCTCCTTTTGTGACCCCACAGATCAGTACCTCACAGTCTCTTCTAGAGCTCAGCCAACAAAATTGATGACGACAAGATGGAGGATAGTGTTGGCAAAGAGGAAATCTGCAAATGCCCGCTCCGGTGAAATGCCTTGGAACTCGCCTTTGTTTTGGGGGTTGATCTGGATCCGGAGGCAAACTGCATGGCAGAGAAAGAATGAGAAATTAGGGATCACAAAAAGAAGTAAAGGTGGGAAGCCAGTCTTCCTGTGGCAGCCCACCCCAGCCTGGTTCACTGTTTCACCAAGGTACCACAAGAAAAGGTAACTCCACCTTTATTATAAGCAGGACATTGGCAGGGGATTTGCACAGGGCTTTTATACAGTCAGCTCTCCCACAGCCCTACACTATCAGGGGTGGCCAAGTGAGTCCTGAGTGGAACAGGCTTATAACAGGATGTGACTTGCATAGAAATGCGGCTATTTCCACGTTCTCCATTGGGTGTGTTGGGGAGGGCTGCACAGATGACCCTAAATGTCTTTTCCAACTAAAGTGGTTTTGTGTCTCCCATGGCCGAGCAACACCTTGAAGCAGTCATTGCTAGAGTTTGCGTGTCACCATAAGATGGCTGCTAAAGAAGACCAGTACAACATGGTAGAAGGGACGGCTCCTTGACTGCCAGGGAGAACTAAGGACAACCTGGGGCTGATAAGGAGCCAGGCACTATGCTGCATATGGGCAGCATCCTGCTGGGCTGCGGGCTGGGCTGGCCAGAGCAGGAGCCTGGGGGCTTCTGGGAGCATAGCTGGGTGTTATGGGGGGAGGGGGCGGTGCTGGAGGTTGCCCTGGGGACTCCCTGGCTGCCGGGGTAGGTTGGAAGGCTGCTGTGGGTGCCTCCCTTGGGCTTTTGGGGAACGCCTGTGGCTGCTAAGGGAATCCTGCGGTTACTAAAAGAGACCTGGGTATTTTCTAGAGCAACTCTCTGATGGCCGGGAGCCTCTGGGCATTGCTGGGGGTTCCACGGTCGCTGGGGGAGGCTGGGTTGCGAAAGGGAGAACCGCGCGGGG